>NW_026733014.1:0-77500 GCF_028476545.2 Physella acuta | reverse complement strand
ATGGAGGCAATGAGGCTGAACAAAACAAAGTTACATGGGGCTAAAGTAGGCTGAACAAAACAAAGTTACATGGAGGCAATGAGGCTGAACAAAACAAAGTTACATGGGGCTAAAGTAGGCTGAATAAAACAAAGTTACATGGGGCTAAAGTAGGCTGAACAAAACAAAGTTACATTTGAGGCTAAAGTAGCTAAACAAAACAAAGTTACATGAGGCTAAAGTAGGCTGAACAAAACAAAGTTACATGGGGCTAAAGTAGGCTGAACAAAACAAAGTTACATGGGGCTAAAGTAGGCTGAACAAAACAAAGTTACATGGGGCTAAAGTAGGCTGAACAAAAAGGTACATGATGGCTAAAATAGGCTGAACAAAACAAAGTTACATTTGAGGCAATGAGGCTGAACAAAACAAAGTTACATGGGGCTAAAGTAGGCTAAACAAAACAAAGTTACATGGGGCTAAAGTAGGCTGAACAAAACAAAGTTAAATTTGAGGCTAAAGTAGGCTGAACAAAACAAAGTTACATGGAGACTAAAGTAGGCTGAACAAAACAAAGTTACATTTGAGGCTAAAGTAGGCTGAACAAAACAAAGTTACATGGGGCTAAAGTAGGCTGAACAAAACAAAGTTACATTTGAGGCTAAAGTAGGCTGAACAAAACAAAGTTACATGGGGCTAAAGTAGGCTGAACAAAACAAAGTTACATTAAGCTAAACAAAACAAAGTTACATGGGGCTAAAGTAGGCTGAACAAAACAAAGTTACATTGGGCTAAAGTAGGCTGAACAAAACAAAGTTACATGGGGCTAAAGTAGGCTAAACAAAACAAAGTGTTATGGGGCTAAAGTAGGCTGAACAAAACAAAGTTACATGGGGCTAAAGTAGGCTGAACAAAAAGGTACATGATGGCTAAAATAGGCTGAACAAAACAAAGTTACATGGAGACTAAAGTAGGCTGAACAAAACAAAGTTACATGGGGCTAAAGTAGGCTGAACAAAACAAAGTTACATTTGAGGCTAAAGTAGGCTGAACAAAACAAAGTTACATGGGGCTAAAGTAGCTAAACAAAACAAAGTTACATGAGGCTAAAGTAGGCTGAACAAAACAAAGTTACATGGAGGCAATGAGGCTGAACAAAACAAAGTTACATGGGGCTAAAGTAGGCTGAACAAAACAAAGTTACATGAAGGCAATGAGGCTGAACAAAACAAAGTTACATGGGGCTAAAGTAGGCTGAACAAAACAAAGTTACATGGGGCTAAAGTAGGCTGAACAAAACAAAGTTACATTTGAGGCTAAAGTAGCTAAACAAAACAAAGTTACATGAGGCTAAAGTAGGCTGAACAAAACAAAGTTACATGGGGCTAAAGTAGGCTGAACAAAACAAAGTTACATGGGGCTAAAGTAGGCTGAACAAAACAAAGTTACATGGAGGCAATGAGGCTGAACAAAACAAAGTTACATGGGGCTAAAGTAGGCTGAACAAAACAAAGTTACATGGGGCTAAAGTAGGCTGAACAAAACAAAGTTACATTTGAGGCTAAAGTAGGCTGAACAAAACAAAGTTACATGGGGCTAAAGTAGGCTGAACAAAACAAAGTTACATGGGGCTAAAGTAGCTAAACAAAACAAAGTTACATGGGGCTAAAGTAGGCTGAACAAAACAAAGTTACATGGGGCTAAAGTAGGCTGAACAAAACAAAGTTTTATGGGGCTAAAGTAGGCTGAACAAAACAAAGTTACATGTGGCTGAATTTTACAAAACAAAGTTACAAAAACTCTACTATGGGTTTTTTTTTTTTAAATTTTATCAAGCGTGAATATTTTTATAATTAGACTATCGGTTAAAACACTAACCAAAAAATGCCAAAAATGAAAATGAAGTCCAATATTCACACTGGTCTGTGTTTACTACTACATTGTGTGACAGCACTCACAAGCACAAAGTGTTTTAGGCCGATGGCTACAGCAATTGTACAATTCCAATCCATTTTGTTGTTTATATGTTAACATAACTGGCGAAATTCGTTTCGTCTTGTAAACTTAACTGTCGATGACTTTTACACGACGTACTGATTTCTTGTAGTTATGTTACAAGTAAGTAATATTTTTTAACAAATTATTAAAATTTAAAACATTGAAAACATAACTTGATCAAAGTAAAACAACTGACCATTGTCCACCCAAGTCTGTGTGTGTTCATCCCCGTCTAGAGGGAAAAAGTTGCAGCCAGCTTCACTGTAACCAGTGGCAACCACTGCCAGAAGTTTGCCTCCGTCATCAAATCCCACCTGAAAACAGATTGACGGTGTACGGTCCAACCAGTGGACTGTATGGGGAACATTTCAACAAATTGTCGGTGTATGGTCCAATCAGTGGACTGTATGGGGAACATTTCAACAAACTGTCGGTGTATGGTCCAATCAGTGGACTGTATGGGGAACATTTCAACAAATTGACGGTGTGTGGTCCAATCAGTGGACTGTATGGGGAACATTTCAACAAATTGACGGTGTGTGGTCCAACCAGTGGACTGTATGGGGAACATTTCAACAAATTGACGGTGTATGGTCCAATCAGTGGACTGTATGGGGAACATTTCAACAAATTGACGGTGTATGGTCCAGCCAGTGGACTGTATGGGGAACATTTCAACAAATTGACGGTGTGTGGTCCAATCAGTGGACTGTATGGGGAACATTTCAACAAATTGACGGTGTGTGGTCCAACCAGTGGACTGTATGGGGAACATTTCAACAAATTGACGGTGTATGGTCCAGCCAGTGGACTGTATGGGGAACATTTCAACAAATTGACGGTGTATGGTCCAGCCAGTGGACTGTATGGGGAACATTTCAACAAATTGTCGGTGTGTGGTCCAATCAGTGGACTGTATGGGGAACATTTCAACAAATTGACGGTGTATGGTCCAGCCAGTGGACTGTATGGGGAACATTTCAACAAATTGACGGTGTATGGTCCAACCAGTGGACTGCATTGGAAACATTTCAACAAATTGTCGGTGTGTGGTCCAACCAGTGGACTGTATGGGGAACATTTCAACAAATTGTCGGTGTATGGTCCAATCAGTGGACTGTATGGGGAACATTTCAACAAATTGACGGTGTATGGTCCAGCCAGTGGACTGTATGGGGAACATTTCAACAAATTGACGGTGTATGGTCCAGCCAGTGGACTGTATGGGGAACATTTCAACAAATTGACGGTGTATGGTCCAGCCAGTGGACTGTATGGGGAACATTTCAACAAATTGACGGTGTATGGTCCAATCAGTGGACTGTATGGGGAACATTTCAACAAATTGACGGTGTATGGTCCAGCCAGTGGGCGGTATGGGGAACATTTCAACAAATTGACGGTGTATGGTCCAACCAGTGGACTGCATGGGAAACATTTCAACAAATTGTCGGTATGTGGTCCAACCAGTGGACTGTATGGTAAACATTTCAACAAATTGACGGTGTATGGTCCAGCCAGTGGGCGGTATGGGGAACATTTCAACAAATTGACGGTGTATGGTCCAGCCAGTGGACTGTATGGGGAACATTTCAACAAATTGACGGTGTATGGTCCAATCAGTGGACTGTATGGGGAACATTTCAACAAACTGACGGTGTATGATCCAATCAGTGGACTGTATGGGGAACATTTCAACAAATTGTCGGTGTATGGTCCAATCAGTGGACTGTATGGGGAACATTTCAACAAATTGTCGGTGTGTGGTCCAATCAGTGGACTGTATGGGGAACATTTCAACAAACTGACGGTGTATGGTCCAACCAGTGGACTGTATGGGGAACATTTCAACAAACTGACGGTGTATGATCCAATCAGTGGACTGTATGGGGAACATTTCAACAAATTGTCGGTGTGTGGTCCAATCAGTGGACTGTATGGGGAACATTTCAACAAATTGACGGTGTATGGTCCAATCAGTGGACTGTATGGGGAACATTTCAACAAATTGACGGTGTATGGTCCAGCCAGTGGACTGTATGGGGAACATTTCAACAAATTGACGGTGTATGGTCCAGCCAGTGGACTGTATGGGGAACATTTCAACAAATTGACGGTGTATGGTCCAATCAGTGGACTGTATGGGGAACATTTCAACAAATTGACGGTGTATGGTCCAGCCAGTGGACTGTATGGGGAACATTTCAACAAATTGACGGTGTATGGTCCAACCAGTGGACTGCATTGGAAACATTTCAACAAATTGTCGGTGTGTGGTCCAACCAGTGGACTGTATGGGGAACATTTCAACAAATTGACGGTGTATGGTCCAGCCAGTGGGCGGTATGGGGAACATTTCAACAAATTGTCGGTGTATGGTCCAATCAGTGGACTGTATGGGGAACATTTCAACAAATTGACGGTGTATGGTCCAACCAGTGGACTGTATGGGTAACATTTCAACAAACTGACGGTGTATGATCCAATCAGTGGACTGTATGGGGAACATTTCAACAAATTGTCGGTGTATGGTCCAACCAGTGGACTGTATGGGGAACATTTCAACAAATTGACGGTGTATGGTCCAATCAGTGGACTGTATGGGGAACATTTCAACAAATTGACGGTGTATGGTCCAATCAGTGGAAGATATATGGGGAACATTTCAACAAATTGTCGGTGTATGGTCCAACCAGTGGACGGTATGGGCAACATTTCAACAAATTGACGGTGTACGGTCCAATCAGTGGAAGATATATGGGGAACATTTCAACAAATTGTCGGTGTATGGTCCAACCAGTGGACGGTATGGGCAACATTTCAACAAATTGACGGTGTACGGTCCAATCAGTGGAAGATATATGGGAAACATTTCAACAAATTGACGGTGTACGGTCCAATCAGTTGAAGATATATGGGGAACATTTCAACAAATTGACGGTGTACGGTCCAATCAGTGGAAGATATATGGGGAACATTTCAACGGCAGCCGGACGATTTCCCGGAAGACACTTGACCGAATGTCGTTTGCCCGAAAGCCGATTTCCCGAATGGACACTTGCCCGAATGCGACAAATGCCCGAGTGCCACTTGCCCGAAGGTTGTTTGCCCGAAAAATGTTAATATTATATATTACCAAACAATCATTTAAATTTAAATTTGGAATTTTTATAAACAATACATGATTATCTAAGCAAAAAGAAAAGAATAAAATAATGTTATATTTTATCACGCAGATATTCTTAATTAATTAGTATTTGCTATATAACAAGTGAACAAACATATTTTCATTCCTATTTATGAAACAACACAAAAATATCATTTTCGTTTATCTCAGGATTTTAAAATGAATTTTGTTTTATTTATTAAGTAATCACTTCAACACATTACCTAAACAAGGTGCATTAAATGCAGATAAAACATAATTGACTATCTTTAGTTTGTAAATTCGCTGCCTAGACCGAGCCTCGTTCTTTGTGAAATGATCGCCACACATGTTAAACAAAACAAAAAAATGAAACAAACACGCCTCTGTTCAATGTTGCGAGACGCCGTGCCGCCTACACCGTGTTATAAACGCTATATAACCACTACAACACGTCGGCTAAACAAGGTGTTCAAAACGTTTGTGAAAAAAATGTAGAGACACCGCCACCTACATCACCTTATATTGGTTTAAGAAAAAAGAATTTTTTACAGCAATTTCTCAATTTTCAAAAAATAAAAGCTAAATATTTAAAAATATGATCAACTTTGTTTTTATGTTTAGAATTGTGTTTATTATCAATATTTCAAACTTGAATCGATTACGAATGTCTATTTGGTAATTAATACTAATAGTTTCGCTGTCTCTCTATGTATCTATCTATCTATCTATCTGTCTGACAAGAACGCTCTAGAGAAAACACAAGGAAATTAAAAACCTGCATAGTAATTCGAAAAACGAAGTATGACGTCGACACATGTAGCATAGAGTTGAAAATAATCTCAAGGCGGAAAGTGCACACAGTAATATAATGACGTCATTGATTCTGGCGTAAACATTGAATAAAGAGGAAATGTTGTCTAATCTAAGTGGTTTGCGTGAAGAGTTTCTTTCATACAATTCTTCGGGTAGGGGCGAAGCCCCACCCCCGCGTAAGAACGTCTGAGCCCCCCCCCCCCTCGGGGAGGGGGCGGACACTGGAAAAAGTATATAATTATATTTCGTTGAATGGGACGGTAGACATGTTTTTTTAGGGGTGTGGGGTGTGTGTGTGTGTGGGGGGGGGGGGGGGGGTGAGGGGGGGGTGGTTTTAATTTAGACTTTTTCCTCCCCGGAGAGGGGTGGGGGTACTTGAAATTTTCGGTGGCGGGGGTAGAATTTTCGGGGAGGGGGCGGACACTGGAAAAAGTATATAATTATATTTCGTTGAATGGGACGGTAGACATGTTTTTTTAGGGGGGTGGGGGTGTGTGTGTGGGGGGGGGTGGGGGTGGGGTGGTTTTAATTTAGACTTTTTCCTCCCCGGAGAGGGGTGGGGGTACTTGAAATTTTCGGTGGCGGGGTAGAATTTTCGGGGAGGGGGCGGACACTGGAAAAAGTATATAATTATATTTCGTTGAATGGGACGATAGACATGTTTTTTTTTTTGGGGGGGGGGGGGGTGGGGGAGGTGGTGTGTGTGTGGGGGGGGTGTGTGGGTGCTGGTGTGTGTGGGGGGTGGGGGTTGGTGTGTGGGGGGGGTGGGGGTGGGGGTTTAGTTTAGACTTTTTCCTCCCCGGAGAGGGGTGGGGGGTACTTGAAATTTTCGGGGGCGGGGGTAGAATTTTCGGGGAGGGGGCGGACACTGGAAAAAGTATATAATTATATTTCGTTGAATGGGACGGTATACATGTTTTTTGGGGTGTTGGGGGTGGGGGGGGTGTGGGGGGTGGGGGTGGGGGTGGTGTGTGTGTGGGTGGGGGGTGGTGTGTGTGGGGGTGTGGGGTGGGTGGGGGTGGGGGGTGTGTGGGGGGGTGGTTTTAGTTTAGAGAAAAGAGACAGCACTATCAGCCTAGCGCCCGGTGTATCCTTCCTCAACGGGCCATTTTTCTCGTATAAATTAATTTTCTAATATTAATATTTGTTGAACACTTGTTCAGAGATTTGGCGTTAAAATTCTCTTGTACAAAAATGCATCGATAATCTTGCACTAATCCTACCTTCAGAATAATTTAGTTTAAAAATTAAATTAAATTAATGATTGAATCAGTGCTGATATTAATGAGGTTGCGTTTTCAAGAACTTACCAAAATTTAGATAATAATGTTTGGATAAATTGGCTAATTTGTAATTAACATTATACAAACATTTCTTGAGTTTCTTTTAACTTTTAACAAAAACAATTCTTTTCTTTTTATATATTAAACTATTTTGTTGAACGCTCAATTTTTTTCAAAATTACACAAATATCTAATGCCCTATAACCCACCCGATTTTGCCTTACCGTTATCGCTTCCACATAAGAAATTACTGTATGTGATTTCTTCCTTACCTCGTATTCATAGTAGTAACCTTGCCTACAGCCTTGGAACTGCATGTTGGTGTTAAGATCAAGGTGAAGCTTCACAGGTCTGTGGAAGAAGTTGAGGGTGAGTAGGAATTAAAGAAGTCTGAGCTGATGTTACGGTTGAGTGAACCAACAGGCATCTATAGGATGCAGGTGTGTTTCTTTTATTTCCCTTGTTTTATGATACGAGTATAACACCTCACAGAGAGTTGAACTCATTGTGTGAGATCTTCATGGTTATACAAACATACGTTAGAACATTGAGCTGTAGAGGAAGGGAATATGAAAGATACATTTGTATGTCAAGCTTTTGAGTTGGGGAATGTAAACCATTTGTGTGTACCCATCTGAGGGAATGTAAAACACAATTGTATACTCACGTGAGTTTGTGAATGTAAAACACAATTGGGTACTCACGTGAGTTTGTGAATGTATTGTGTACTCACGTGAGTTTGTGAATGTATTGTGTACTCACGTGAGTTTGTGAATGTAAAACACAATTGTGTACTCACGTGAGTTTGTGAATTTTAAACACAATTGTGTACTCACTTGAGTTTGTGAATGTAAAACACAATTGTGTACTCACGTGAGTTTTTTAATGTAAACCACAATTGTATACTCACTTGAGTATGTGAATATAAAACACAATTGTGTACTCACGTGAGTTTGTGAATGTAAACCACATCTGTGTACCCACCTCATGAGGGACTTGGCCGCCACTGCACACATCCCGGCCACGGGGATGTTGTAGAAAATCTTGCCCCCAAACGCCCCGCCTAGTCGCTCAGTCTCCACACTGACGCTGTCAAACATAACAATAACACAACTCATTGGATCATATGTAGACTCAATTTTAGGCGTTTTATAACAAAATTCATTGGGGGGGGGAGGGGGTGGAGGGCGTAAAGTGCACAATGCTATCCTTAAGTTTCTGAACATTGAGACGTCAGTTCTGACGGGCACTTGACTCACGTAAGAGAAACTATAGGCTGCTGGTCGTAGAGATCACAAAACTATCACATTATATGTCGAGGTCATGGAAACAGGTAACTCTACTACTTCAGCTCTATTGAGATTTAAACAAGACAGGGGGAATAGATCACACTCAGTCAAAGAAAAAGGACGGCACGGTCGGGTGAAAGATCGTATGTTTGCTAACTTCAGAAGTTCCGAGTTCGCCCCCCCCCCCGGGTTTACGAGGCGAGTTACGTAGGGACAGCAACCCATCTAGGAGATATAAACTCCAAACATCAAACAACTGCTGCCTTGTTGTTTGTTCTTGATTGGACACAAGCTATAGAAGCAAATCCAGATAAAAGAAGCAGGCTGAAGTAAGAAACAACGAGTTATATGGCACATAACAGGTGACACGTAATACTTAATTATGTTGGAGGAAATCCCCCAAACAAATTATTACAATTAAGCTAATTGGGTTGAAGGAAAAAAGTTTTTAAAAAAACCTTGACCTAGATAAATGAGATGACAGATGTAACGATTGGTTGATTACCTGGAGACGTCCATCCCCAGCACCTGGGCCACCGTTTCCTGTGTGACGTCAATCCACTGTGAGGTGGAGGACACGTCCATCCCGCCCACGTCCGTGGGGGAGCAGACGGCTGTCTGGTTCTCCAGGTGAAAGTGGTACTGCTCACCTGTGCGCGTGGTGCCCTTGATCTTATGTGGAGCGCTCGCCATGGCAGCTTGTTGAAACACGTGAATATCAACTTCTACGTGACTATCAACATCAATGTGACTAACAACATCAACGTGACTATTAACTTCAACGTGACTATCAACATCAACGTGTAACGGACACCAATCTATCAGCCAGATAGATGGCGAACGCTCCCGGATTCGTTTAACTGATTACACACAGATGGCGACAAGCCTAAATAAAAGAAAGTTAACACACTAGTTCGCTAGGACTCGTAATTGATGTCTAGGGGAAACACTAGAGTAACTACTGATGCCAACAATACCTTTACTCTGCATATAACTTGCAATGAGTGTACAAAGTCGTGGCAGAACACTAGATTTATACAAGAATAAAATGGATTTACAGAATGAACAAAACCCAACTTACAATTCGTGGAAAAAAATAATATGATACACTATCACAGCTTTTAACACTTCAGAAAAATCACCACATTTTACACAACGCTGCTATAAGCATAAAGAATTACTTAACCACAAGTAATATAATAATATGCTACTTAAACAACTTAGTACTACGCGGCAACACACAGGGCTTATGTCTCTTCAACGACGTATGATCAATCAACTGCCTCGAGACGCCTGTGCGCAGTCTATTTATAGACTTAGGTAACATGGAAGGTCACCTTCAAATCATAAGACCATTGGTTGGGGAGGTCATCTGGTCTGAATCAATCAATCATATCTTGATGGAAAATTTCTGAGTCTAAGACTCTCTTAGTAAGACAGCGGAAAAAACCGGTCATTGTACCACAGACCATATATGGTAAGGTAACAAATGTAACTAAAAATAACCAGACCTAAGCAGGTCACAAACGTGACTATCAACATCAACGTGACTGTCAACTTCAACGTGACTATCAACATCAACGTGACTATCAACTTCAACGTGACTATCAACTTCAACGTGACTATCAACTTCAACGTGATTATCAACTTCAACGTGACTATCAACATCAACGTGACTATTAAATTCTACGTGACTATCAACATCAACGTGACTATCAACTTCAACGTAAATATCAATATCATACACAACTAACAGTAGCTTGAAACTCAACTTACAATCATACAACACTTAGAGTAGCCTTATTCTTATGAAACTTACAATCTTACTAGATTGACAATTACTCTAGGCTTATCAAACCTATAATTTTACAAGATTAACATTAGTCCTACACTAATTAAATTTACAGTTGTATAACACTAACAGTAACCAAACTCAACCTAAACTCAAACACAGAAACAACTACGAGTAGTCCTACAAAACACGAGACTGTGATAATTTATCATTTAATTGTATTAGAAAATGTTCACATTTTGGAAATAAACCATTTTAAATTGGTTTTAAAAGACACAATGTGTATACGTAGTGGCTAATGAATTTATTTTTTTGCCTACCAGTAAACACTAACAAGAAACGCTAACCAGCAAACGCTAAGCAAACCCGGCGCCCGGGGACAAACTTTCAATTTGGCGCCCCCTTCAGGAGCACATTTTTTATTTGCACCCCCCCCCCCTTCAAACTTTGGAATTGCACCCCCCCCATCGCTACGCCTCTGAAGTAAACAATGCTTGCCAACAAACGCTATACAGGCAAACCTTAGCAGAAAAAAACTAACCAGGAAAAATAAAGCAAACAAAGCTAACTAGAAAACGCTAACCAGCGCACGACGCTAGCTGGAAAACATTAATTCAAACAACGCTAAGCTGAAAACGCTAAGCACCTACTTGCAGCATCGCCTCTTGTGTACGGCCCAAGCTTGGGGAAAAACGACTTCTGCTTAATGGCTTCCATGACGTCAAGAATGACGGGCTTTACGTCTTTGTACGTCACAATGACGTCTTGCGCAGCTTTCTGGGCAATACTTTCGCTCTCTGCAATGTAAAAAGTTAAAACTTGAATTATGGGGGAGATGTGTTTTAAAACGTTGTTAATGGTACGGCGTGGTCGAGTGGTAGAGCACATGGTTCGCTTGCTACAGTTTCTACAACGAAGACGAGGCTAGAAGATGCAAGTGAGTGAGACTACCCATTTGTGCGAGTAAATAAATACATCCGTAATATTTTTTTTGTTTTTGTTTATATAGATCTAGCGTACACGTCACGCGTTGCTGCGATCTCGTTCTACACACCAGATTGACGAAATATTTGAAAGTAGAGTTTTATCCAGGTATCTCTTGAGGGGGGGGGGGAAGCTGTGCCCCTCCGAAGAAAGTGCACCCCCCCCCCCCCCCCCCCGATTCCCCCCCCCCCCCCCCCCCCGAAAGAAATGGAATTTATATAGAAAACATATACTTTTACCAGTGTCCGCACCCCGGAAAATGTTTTCCGCCCCCTCCCCCCGCCCCGAAAATATCAAGCGCCCCCCCCCCCCCCGGAGAAAAAAGTCTGGAAGAAACATTGAAAGGTTTTATCAACGTGTTACCTGGGCAGGCGCCGGGCGCTTACAGTACCCGGGTATGCAGTGTGCGACCCCTGATTGGCTTTAGTCAAAGAATAAAAGAATCCCACAGTGTCTTTATTTTAGAGTGCTCTTTAAAACGAATATAGGCGCCATGGTGCTCATATGGTAGCCCGGCACTCTAAGTCACAAAACCGCAGGGGTGCCGGAGGCCGCTCCTGTTTCAGTTTGACAGTTGAATCTAGTAGTACCCCTGACTCTCTGTGTAGGACGCTCAATCAACAGACCCCAGGTGCTAAAATAGTTCATCGGGTAACTCCACCGAACCCCTGAGAGTGACTCACAGAACTCATAGAGTTCGATCGTTCCCATGTAATGTATCACTGGAATATACATCCTAATATGGCCACTTTCGCATTTCTCTCTCTCTCTCTCTCTCTCTGTCTGTCCGCAACATATTTTCGCCGGACATCACGTCAGAAACGGCAGCGATATATGAAGAACGTTATACGGGCTTTTGTTGAAAATAATATGTTAGATGTTTTAAATGTATAACCACAATTTTATTTAAAGAAGAAAAAAAAAATAAAGGCGTATTCGAATGTAGAAAAAAAAATTTTTTATGCAACCGGAAAAGTGTTTAAACTTGGGACAAGAACGCATTTAACAATAACGTTGCTTATTGTTTACACTAAAAAAAGAGCACGAAACTGATGACGTCATCTTCCGAGTTTAGAATAAAAAGAAATGAACTATTTCATTCAAATATGATTTATAGCTAGATATCTATGTACGCTATAAAAATGTATACAATACGATTTTCTCGGCCTAAACTTAAAACAATTATTTTATCTATTTGGATTCTAGATCTAGAGATTCTAGATCTAGATTTAGACTCTATCTACTGTAGAATCTATTCCAAAAATAAATTTCTATAATAAACTTTTTCAGGACTTAAATATTTTATAGAAATCTTTGTTTGTTTAGCAATGAAACTGGCTAATTTTGGGTAAAAAAATTAATTTGAAAAAATAGGCATATTCGCGTAAGTTTTTTTTTTAACACTTCTTTTATTCTCCTTATTTTAAAAGGTACCTAATTAGCTGAGGGTGCCGGATCGAGACACACCAAGTCAAACTTATTTTTTTTTATATGTGAATCTTCCTATTTTAGACTATAAAGAAAGGAACTACTTTGGAAATCTTTGTTTATCTATGCAATTTGCTAATCTCTATAATATATGAAGCAAAGTTGTTGGGTGCCCGACATCGGGCTTTTCCAGGCGCCGCAGGCGCTTCAAATTTGGCAAGATCTTGCCTTGGGGCGACAGAACACGGGGGCCGGTGCCGGGTGGCCTAACGGTCTACGATGAGGGGGTCAAAACAGACCTCGACTGACCGGCGCCTTATATGAGCTATAAATCGAAAAAAATTGTCCACGTAGGAACCTCTTCATAACTCCTGAGGTCGTAGACCGACCCTCGAGCGAATTAATTAAGCATTCAAATTCTCAATGTTTTTGAAAGCCTAAGCGAAGCTGGGCAGCATGCCTAGTTTGATAGATACTTCTAATACTTTTTTTAAATATCAAGGGAAACAACTACATCTTTTTTACCAAAACTCTAAAAAAAAAAAAAATAAAGTGAAAAGACTTGGAAAGAAAACGGAAAGTGTGTTTTAATATTTATAATTATTTAAACAAAAAATTAAATTTTTAAAAGTTTATAATTTTTAGATTACTTTTTTTATTTCAGCGATTAATAATTTTCTTTACGTTTAAAATAAAAACAACTAGCAATATTAAACATCTATTTTGTAGATATTTGAATTCTCATTGAATGAAATTATATAATCCTTGCAGCAATTTTGTGTATAATAAACCGGGAGTGATCCCCCCTAAACTTTCTCGAATATTCTTATAGAACTTGGAATGTAGACATGATTTTTTAATTACTTAAACTTTTAAAAATAGAATAGAATTTCATAGAAAAAAACATTTCGCACCAAACAAACGCCGAAACAAAATGTGCATAATAGTGCGCAATATTATTAGCACTTTATAAATTTACTTGCGTTTTTTGAGAAATCGGAAATAGCGTAAATTAGTACTTCCGGTCAACGAAAATTACTCAAAATTTGATAGAAGGTAGAAAATTAGATCTATTACTTACATGTGAAATTTCATTTATCTATATGAAATAGTACTCAAGTTATAGGCTTTTGAAAAATTCAAAGTAGAAAAAGTGCCACTTCCGGTTATCGAAAATCGCTAAAAAGTTGATACGGATCTACGATTTTGATAAAATACTTATATATGAAATTTCATCAACCTAGCTGTAACGGTACTCAAGTTATCGTGTTTACACACAGACACACACACAGACAGACAGACAGACAGACACACAGACACACAGACATACGGACAATATTGCAAAATTATGTTTTTCCGTATCAGTGAGGTGTAAAACGTCGAGATTTGCAAAAATCTCTATTTTTTTTTTGCACGATTACAAGACTTTCTCTATACTTCGTATATACGAGAAAGTAAAAAGAAACCATGCAAAATTAACGCTGGATACTTTTGGCCCGTTTCAGCGGGATTTTGTTTCGAAGAAAGTTGGATGTCAGAAGCCTATGCGCCAGTTGTTCACTGAATTGATCCTGTCTTGATGGCTTCAAATGGTAGAGATAGGTCTGACGTCACAGATGACTCGGGCGTCACAGATAATGACATGAATGAGGACCAACTTTGGGAAGACGTTGAAAAAATTAGAAAGAAACACGGTGCAAAAAAAACAGTTGAAAGACTTTAATGATGATGACAGGTTGAATATTTAAGAGACCGGCTGAGTGATAATGAAGTTGTGGAAATGAGGGCCAGTGCAGAGCGTACATTATTGCAACTTATCAATGAGCGGAAGGAAAGGATGAAGAAATTACGTAAAACTTCTACGGCCTCAACATCTGAGTTGCCAACAACCAGAAAACCTGCACCAAGAACCCCATCATCAAGAACCCCATCATCAAGAACCCCATCATCAAGAACCCCATCATCAAGAACACCATCATCAAGAATGCCAGCAGTTGTAACTGAAGATTCAGATGAAGAGGAATTAAAGGAAAGATCTGTTTTTTTTTTAAATTATTTACCACCAGTTAAAGGAAGACAGTCTTTTAACCTTCGGCCAATCAAGAAAACCACCATCACATTCAAGACTGTTGAAAAGTAAATGGGGAACCTCAGAAGAAGAAGAATTTATTGTTCAGACAATAAAAACTGGTGAAGGTTTCTGGTCAGAAATCAAAGCCCAGCTGGGCAGTTTGTGCTCCAGTGTCCAGCTTAAGGACAAATGGAGGATCATCCCAGATAGTAGAAAGCTGTCTGTCGCCAAAACACATGGACTAACTTATAAACCCAAAAAAAAAACATTGATACGGTGATACTGTTTGTTGACCTATGGACTCAGTTTTAAATCCAAAAAATAACATTGATACTTTGATACTATTTGTTGAAAATAACATTGATACTTCGATACTATTTGTTGAAAATTGATACTTCGATACTATTTTTTGAAATAACATTGATACTTTGATACTATTTGTTGACCTAAAGACTCAGTTTTAAATCCAATAAATAACATTGATACTTTAATACAATTTGTTGAAAATAACATTGATACTTCGATACTATTTGTTGAAAATTGATACTTCGATACTATTTTTTGAAATAACATTGATACTTTGATACTATTTGTTGACCTAAAGACTCAGTTTTAAACCCAAAAAACTAACATGATATGTTGATACTATTTGTTGAACTATGTTGAGTCCTCCTTACCTCTTGATTAAATGTTTTTTATAAGAATTTAAAAAAAAAAAAAAAAGCAAAATTAACAGTCAAGAAGACAATAACGGAACGAAAATGCAGTAGCATCACAGACGTTCACAAGCACGACGGCAGCAATTAACACAATCACGACGCCATAGACAGACACCCACAGCCCATATGATGCTCAACAAACAGGCGGTAGTTTTGACCCTGACATGTAGCCTTGTATAAAAGGCTTAGAACACACCACATAAAATACACGCTCTGATTAGAGGGAACCTTGATTGTGAGGTTCCAGATTGTCTATACAACAAAGAAACAGCTAAAACCACATCTTAGAATGTGGCACACTGACCAGGATCCAGCATACGATGAAGTTTATTGTAGGCAAGATACAAACAAGGAAGTAGCATCCGTCTACAGCCAACAAAGCAATTCAGTTGCAATCTTTAGAATGACAACTAATCAACGTCTTGAGAAAATAAGGTTATGTAACGTTGGGTGTTTAATCCAAGCCTTTTGTCTTTCGGTACAAAACCACATAAATGTGGCGACACATTGGAACACATCAGCCTACCTTCTCAGCCCATTTCAAACGTTCTAATAAACAATTAACTTATTCACATTAATTAGATCTAACTACTGCTTCATAAATATTATCTTAAGTTGTTAGTATTTGTAATATATTTTCCAAATATATTACAGTTAAAAATGTATATATATATATATATATATATATATATATATATATATATATATATATATATATATATATATATATATATATATATATACATGTGTATATATAATGGAATGTATGAAATGTGATTTAGCTTGTAGAGCCTCAAGATTTTTGTTAGTCTAAAGTTAGGCTAAGTAACAAACTATTTTAAGCGTTGACCTAGTGGGAACACCTACAAACAACTAAACTCAATCATCAAGACAATTTTCTCAAGTTGCAATGTTGTATTACCTGCAACAATCTACAGGTGCAATGTTGTATTACCTGCAACAATCTACAGGTGCAATGTTGTATTATCTGCAACAATCTTAAGTTGCAATGTTGTATTATCTGCAACAATCTACAGGTGCAATGTTGTATTACCTGCAACAATCTACAGGTGCAATGTTGTATTACCTGCAACAATCTTAAGTTGCAATGTTGTATTACCTGCAACAATCTACAGGTGCAATGTTGTATTACCTGCAACAATCTACAGGTGCAATGTTGTATTATCTGCAACAATCTACAGTTGCAATGTTGTATTATCTGCAACAATCTACAGTTGCAATGTTGTATTACCTGCAACAATCAGACCAATGGCTTGTCCCGCGTAGAGAACTTCACCCGTGCTGAACAACTGAAACACCAACATTCATAGTTGTAACACCAACATTCATAGTTGTAACACCAAGATTCATAGTTGTAACACCAACATTCATAGTTGTAACACCAACATTCATAGTTGTAACACCAACATTCATAGTTGTTACACCAACATTCATAGTTGTAACACCAACATTCATAGTTGTAACACCAACATTCATAGTTGTAACATTAACATTCATAGTTGTAACACCAACATTCATAGTTGTAACACCAACATTCATAGTTGTAACATTAACATTCATAGTTGTAACACCAACATTCATAGTTGTAACACCAACATTTATAGTTGAAACACCAACATTTATAGTTGTAACACCAACATTCATAGTTGTAACAACAACATTCATAGTTGAAACACCAACATTCATAGCTGAAACACCAACATTCATAGTTGAAACACTAACATTCATAGCTGAAACACCAACATTCACAGTTGTAACACCAACATTCAAAGTTGTAACACCAACATTCATAGATGTAACACCAACATTCATAGTTGTAACACCAAGATTCATAGTTGTAACACCAACATTCATAGTTGTAACACCAAGATTCATAGTTGAAACATTAACATTCATAGTTGTAACACCAACATTCATAGTTGTAACACCAACATTCATAGTTGTAACACCAACATTCATAGTTGTAACACCAACATTCATAGTTGTAACACCAACATTCATAGTTGTAACACCAACATTCATAGTTGTAACACCAACATTCATAGTTGTAACACCAACATTCATAGTTGTAACACCAAGATTCATAGTTGAAACACCAACATTCTAAGTTGTAACACCAACATTCATAGTTGAAACACCAACATTCATAGTTGTAACAACAACATTCACAGTTGTAACACCAACATTCAAAGTTGTAACACCAACATTCATAGTTGTAACACCAACATTCAAATTTTTAACACCAACATTCATAGTTGTAACACCAACATTCATAGTTGTAACACCAACATTCATAGTTGAAACACCAACATTCATATTTGTAACACCAACATTTATAGTTGTAACACCAACATTCATAGTTGTAACACCAACATTCATAGTTGTAACACCAACATTCATAGTTGTAACACCAACATTCATAGTTGTTACACCATCATTCATAGTTGTAACACCAACATTCATAGTTGTAACACCAACATTCATAGTTGTAACACCAACATTCATAGTTGTAACACCAACATTCACAGTTGTAACACCAACATTCAAAGTTGTAACACCAACATTCATAGTTGTAACACCAAGATTCAAATTTTTAACACCAACATTCATAGTTGTAACACCAACATTCATAGTTGTAACACCAACATTCATAGTTGAAACACCAACATTCATAGTTGTAGAATCAATGTATATATGCAACGTTAAAGTAAGTATAGAAGGGGCTACTACTTTAATGAGATCACGATGATTAGTTTCGATCAAATTTAATGTTCTACTTTTAAAATAAGGCAGCATGAAAACTGACAAAGTTATAGAAAGATATGGTACATGTGCCTATTATGGTACAAGTAATTATATATATGGTATATGTCACTGTATATATGCTACAAGTTAATGTATATATATGGTACAGGTGAGTATATATGGTACAGGTGAGTATATATGGTACAGGTGAGTATATATGGTACAAGTGAGTACATATGGTACAAGTGACTATATACGGTACAACTGACTATATATGGTACAAGTGACTGTATGTATGGTACAAATGTCTATATATATTCTACAAAAGACTATATATGGTACAAGTAACAGTATATATGGTTCAACTGACTGTATATATGGTAAAAGTGACTGTATATATGGTACAAATGACTGTATATATAGTACAAGTGACTGTATATATATAGTACAAGTGACTGTATATATGGTACAAGTGACTATATATATGGTACAAGTGACTGTATAGAAGTGACTGTATAAATTGTACAAGTGACTGTTTATATGGTACAAGTGACTGTATATATAGTACAAGTGACTGTATATATATAGTACAAGTGACTGTATATATGGTACAAGTGACTGTATATATGGTACAAGTGACTGTATAGAAGTGACTGTATAAATTGTACAAGTGACTGTTTATATGGTACAAGTGACTGTATATATGGTACAAGTGACTGTATATATGGTACAAGTGACTATATAGAAAGATGGTACAAGTGACTGTATAGAAGTGACTGTATATATGGTACAAGTGACTGTATATATGGTACAAGTGACTATATAGAAAGATGGTACAAGTGACTGTATAGAAGTGACTGTATATATGGTACAAGTGACTGTATATATGGTACAAGTGACTATATAGAAAGATGGTACAAGTGACTGTATAGAAGTGACTGTATATATGGTACAAGTGACTGTATATATGGTACAAGTGACTATATAGAAAGATGGTACAAGTGACTGTATAGAAGTGACTGTATATATGGTACAAGTGACTGTATATATGGTACACGTGACTGTGTGTAGAACACCAAGCTAGCATCAGAAAAAATGTAGAACTGTACCTCAGACACGGCCCCACCGTACCAGCTCCTGGGTCGCCAGTTATTCTCCCCTGGGATGTCTGAGGCTTGTAGGAACTTGACAACGCCTGGAGTTTTCTAGAAAAATGTTCATTCATATTGGAAACTTTTTAATCGCACATTGGATTTAAGAGGAGTGTTCATATACTAACAAATAACAAGCTCACACTTTTCATGGACTAAACATTTTATAACAGCACCTTTTATTTTGGTCACGTGATTTCGAAAAGGTTTTTTTTTTCCTTTAGTTTGGGTTTTGTTCAACGATTTAGCACCGGTAATAAACGTTATGTCCAAATGTAAGTATAAGCAAAGTACCCCGTAAACAACGCCTTTTCTCAGCTGTGTAGTAATTTATTTTTGCATTTTTAATTCTTTAATTAAAAATCACGTGAATAATAAATTAACACAATGAACGTTAAAGACAGTCAAATTAACGACATGCTTTTTTTTTTTACTAATTAAAGATATTTTAAATTATTTTTTTAATAGCTGTACAACAGAGGCATAATGATAACGGTATCAAGTCGAATAATTATAACGTTGCCCCTAGCTAGAAATGTAATTACAACTTAACCTCGAGGCAGAAATATAATTAGAACATAATTAGACAAACAAACTTAATATTACATTGCCACACTCGACAAATCTCTCTCTCTGTATATATATATATATATATATATATATATATATATATATATATATATATATATATATATATATATATATATATATATATACATATAAATGAAAGTATGTATGTGTGTGTATGTGTGAGTCTTTGTCCATTATACATCCGATCGCCATGAAACCTTGAGGAATTTATGAGAGAACTCCCAGGAAGGTTTTAGCGAAGCAAAAAACTTCAAGTTCGGTCCCTCAAGGCTCACATAGGCCCTCGAGGGCCAACAATAATAATAAAGAATATTACTGACGTTTGAAAAGTCAGGGGAAATAACCAAGCATAAATAATTTTTTAACAAATATTTATAATTGTTATCTCCCTTTGTCCATAAAAACATTCTATAGCAAAAGTCAAGACAGCAGTTCTAAAAATGATGAGAATACTCACGAAAAGGTTTCTGAGGAAATAAAAATCAATTTTGGATGAGCTGCATCTCAACAGGGTGCGATTTTGCGTCTTATCCCCCCCCCCCCCTCCCCCCGGCGAGCACTATGGCGCCTACATTTATTTTAAAAAGCGCAATAGGATAGGGGCACCGTTTCACATGATTAAGCCGAACCACGGGCCGTACCCAGCGCCCCTGCAGTAATGTAACCGGTGTCTCCCCAAAGCACCCCGCGACGCCCTTGACACATAGAGCAGGGGTCGGCAACCTTTTGAGACAGAAGAGCCAAAAGTTACAATTTACAAAATTTCCAAGTTTTTAAAGAGCCGCCAACATTTTTATACTATTATTATTATTAATATTATGATCTTTAATTAGGATTTGGTATATATATATATATATATATATATATGTATATATATATATATATATATATATATATATATATATATATATATATATATATATATACATATATATATATATATATATATTTATATAGGCCTATATATATATATATATACATATATATACATAAACAATGTATGTGTGTTTGTATGTGTGTCTGGTTTTTTTTATGCATTACTACACCTTTCATCCGATCGCCATGAAACTTGGGAACATTGTTGAGAATACTCCTAGGGAGGTTTGTGCACATTTTTAAAAAATTTAGCTAGGGCGGCGCCTCAGGGGGGTAGAGGTGCGATTTTTCTCTATATACGGTAAAAAAAAGTTGTATGCGGTTCGACACAGTTTATCCGAGTGCCATGAAACTTTGGAGAGGAGAGTAGATAAAAATACTCCCGATAAGATTGCTGCGAAAAAAAAGTAAAATTTCTTATGGGCGACACCCGGGTGTTGCATTTTTTGTCAATACACGTTTTGGCGCCCAGATTTCCAGAGCGGCTATGTTAGTACTTGGCATCCGTTAATTGGGCGTTCTGCATAGCCGGTAAGGGGTACTACTATATTCAGCGGCAAAACTGCAACAGTCGCAACCGCCGGCGCCTCGTCCATTGGGTGACCCTGCGAGCACCATAGCACCTAAATTGTTTTTTTTTAAAGGCTGTACATTATTGACACGATGGGCAACAATACGTTTATTTTAAACAGAGCGATAGGTTATAAATACAATAGGTTGTTATAGTCGCTCACTAAATTGAATTAGGCGCGTCACTGCAGGGTGCGATTTGGCGCCCAGGGCTATCCCGTGAGCACTAAGCGCCTACCTTAGTTTTAAGGAGCACCCTACAATTCGATATTCGATAATTAAACTGAGCTAGGGGCTACGCGACGCCCCGGCGGTAGTGTTATCGGATTCACGAGAGTTCCCCTTACCGTCGGTGAGTGATTAACGGTAATATTACGGTGAGTGATTGACTTACACTCAGGGCTTTCACACAGCACGCCATGGTGGTGGGCGCTAGTGCCCCGATAAATATCATCCAAACACAGGCATTCTTTATATTTAATTAAACTGAGCTAGGGGCTACGCGACGCCCCGGCGGTAGTGTTATCGGATTCACGAGAGTTCCCCTTACCGTCGGTGAGTGATTAACGGTAATATTACGGTGAGTGATTGACTTACACTCAGGGCTTTCACACAGCACGCCATGGTGGTGGGCGCTAGTGCCCCGATAAATATCATCCAAACACAGGCATTCTTTATATTTAAATAACTCAGTTTTAGGAAACAAGGAAGTAGGTCTACATTGAAATATCGAGTCACTAAAAATTCTAATAGAATAGCGAGTGTTTACTGTTTATATTTATTATTATATCGTTCATTACTGAATGTTGCAGACTAATACTTTTATGAGTTTTAAAAATAAAATAAATAAATTATTTATATTTGTGCATCGAGCTGAAGAGCCGCATCTTGACATCAAAAGAGCCGCATGCGGCTCGCGAGCCGCAGGTTGCCGACCCCTGACATAGAGTATTCTCATCATCATTGTTATAGAATGTTTTTTATGGACAAAGGGAAACAACAATTATAAATATTTGCTGTATAATTTAAGCATGGTTATTTCCCCTGACTTTTCAAAAGTCAGTAATATTCCTTATTATTATGAGCCCTCATTATTTTTTTAGGGTTACTAAGCTTAAAACCTTTGATACAGCACACTATGTGTCGTTTGAACGTCTGGGCTGTAGCCTGGACAAACCAGTGCCACAACAACTCACATACAAGAAATATAGCACCTGCTTTCTTGATATTTAATCAATCATTTTTAGAAAACAAAGGTCACGAAAATAAAAATACACACTAGGTAATAAATAGATGCAATCTAGTCGCTAGTATATAGCTATGTCGTCTCACAAGACAAAAACACTGTTACTATCTAGAAAAACAATATGCCACAGTTATAAGACAACAATAATTAGAACACTACACCACTAGACACCTAACTTTAACATTGGGACTAGATAACCTACGACTAGACAACAACCTGCAGCTAGACAACAACCTACGACATGACAACAACCTGCGACTAGACAACAACCTGCGACTAGACAACAACCTACGACTAGACAACAAACTACGACTAGACAACAACCTACAACAACCTGCGACTAGACAACAACCTACGACTAGACAACAACCTACAACAACCTACAACTAGACAACAACCTACAACAACCTGCGACTAGACAACAACCTACGACTAGACAACGACCTACGACTAGACAACAACCTGCGACTAGACAACAACCTACGACTAGACAACAACCTACGACTAGACAACGACCTACGACTAGACAACAACCTACGACTAGACAACAACCTGCGACTAGACAACAACCTACGACTAGACAACAACCTACAACAACCTACGACTAGACAACAACCTACAACAACCTACGACTAGACAACAACCTACAACAACCTGCGACTAGACAACAACCTATAACAACCTACGACTAGACAACAACCTACGACTAGACGACAACCTACAACAACCTACGACTAGACAACAACCTACAACAACCTGCGACTAGACAACAACCTACGACTAGACAACAACCTACAACAACCTACGACTAGACAACAACCTACAACAACCTACGACATGACAACAACCTGCGACTAGACAACAACCTGCGACTAGACAACAACCTACGACTAGACAACAAACTACGACTAGACAACAACCTACAACAACCTGCGACTAGACAACAACCTACGACTAGACAACAACCTACAACAACCTACAACTAGACAACAACCTACAACAACCTGCGACTAGACAACAACCTACGACTAGACAACGACCTACGACTAGACAACAACCTGCGACTAGACAACAACCTACGACTAGACAACAACCTACGACTAGACAACGACCTACGACTAGACAACAACCTACGACTAGACAACAACCTGCGACTAGACAACAACCTACGACTAGACAACAACCTACAACAACCTACGACTAGACAACAACCTACAACAACCTACGACTAGACAACAACCTACAACAACCTGCGACTAGACAACAACCTATAACAACCTACGACTAGACAACAACCTACGACTAGACGACAACCTACAACAACCTACGACTAGACAACAACCTACAACAACCTGCGACTAGACAACAACCTACGACTAGACAACAACCTACAACAACCTACGACTAGACAACAACCTACAACAACCTACGACTAGACAACAACCTACGACTAGACAACAACCTACGACTAGACAACAACCTACGACTAGACAACAACCTACGACTAGACAACAACCTACGACTAGACAACAACCTACAACAACCTACGACTAAACAACAACCTACGACTAGACAACAACCTACGACTAGACAACAACCTACGACTAGACAACAACCTACAACAACCTACGACTAGACAACAACCTACGACCAGACAACAACCTACAACAACCTACGACTAGACAACAACGTACGACTAGACAACAACCTACGACTAGACAACAACCTACGACTAGACACCAACCTACGACTAGACAACAACCTACGACTAGACAACAACGTACGACTAGACAACAACCTACAACAACCTACGACTAGACACCAACCTACGACTAGACAACAACGTACGACTAGACAACAACCTACGACTAGACACCAACCTACGACTAGACACCAACCTACCAGAGCGATACTTGGATCGATGACGTCAATGCGAGCGTTCCCCTGAGTACTGAGTACAACAGCGGCATGAAGCAGGGAGGGAACAACCGGCTTGTCGTTGAGGAACTTCACTTCACCTGTCGTCTGTCATGTGAAGATTCATGTGGTAGAAGTTAGGCAACAATACACGTATCACATTACGTGTGTCGATGTAAACATTAAAGTTAAATATTTAAATATATTCGTTCTAAATAAAATAAGGTAATTTTAAAGTTTAAAAATATGAAAAAGTACTAAAGCACTGGCTGGAAACATCTGCCTACAGGTAAAATATATTCTTAAAGTTATTTTAGTTTTTATAAACTAAAATGATTTTCTCGCAACAAAATGTGAATACATCTTAAATAGAAGGATATAAAATAACTTCTTGAGCAATTTAAAAAATTAAAGATCATCAGGTAATTTTTTTTCTAAGTTGTACTAAAGTAATATCTATTTTAATACATTTTATTTTAATTTCTTTGTTATTATTTCGTATGTTCGAAAATTGTTTGTTTACTATTGCTCAATTGTGTTGTGATTTGTTTTACAGTTGTACATTGAAGTTATAGAAAGTTGAATATTGTTCAGCTTACAGAATTGAAATTTGAAGATATTTTGTTTACGATTACTTAAAGTTGGTTGTTTTATTTACAGTTGCTGAAAGTTGTTTTTTTCAGTTATTGAAAGTTAAAGATTGTATTGTTAACAGTTGCAGAAAGTTGATTGTTTTGCTACAGATATTGTAAGTGAAAGATTGTTTTATCTACAGATATTGTAAGTGGAAGATTGTTTTAACTACAGATATTGTAAGTGTAAGTTTGTTTTGTCTACAGATATTGTAAGTTAAAGATAGTTTTGTCTACAGTTATTGTAAGTTAAAGATAGTTTTGTCTACAGTTATTGTAAGTTAAAGATAGTTTTGTCTACAGTTATTGTAAGTTAAAGATAGTTTTGTCTACAGTTATTGTAAGTTAAAGATAGTTTTGTCTACAGTTATTGTAAGTTAAAGATAGTTTTGTCTACAGTTATTGTAAGTTAAAGATAGTTTTGTCTACAGTTATTGTAAGTTAAAGATAGTTTTGTCTACAGGAATTGTACGTTAAAGATAGTTTTGTCTACAGGAATTGTACGTTAAAGATAGTTTTGTCTACAGGAATTGTACGTTAAAGATTTTTTTGTCTACAGTTATTGTAAGTAAAAAATAGTTTTGTCTACAGTTACTGTAAGTTAAAGACTGTTCTGTCTACAGATACCATAAGTGAAAGATAGTTCTGTCTACAGATACCATAAGTCAAAGATAGTTCTGTCTACAGATACCATAAGTCAAAGATAGTTCTGTCTACAGATACCATAAGTGAAAGATAGTTCTGTCTACAGATACCATAAGTGAAAGATAGTTCTGTCTACAGATACCATAAGTCAAAGATAGTTCTGTCTACAGATACCATAAGTCAAAGATAGTTCTGTCTACAGATACCATAAGTGAAAGATAGTTCTGTCTACAGATACCATAAGTCAAAGATAGTTCTGTCTACAGATACCATACGTCAAAGATAGTTCTGTCTACAGATACCATACGTCAAAGATAGTTCTGTCTACAGATACCATAAGTGAAAGATAGTTCTGTCTACAGATACCATAAGTTGGAGACTGTTTTATCTACAGATACCGTAAGTGAACTGACCAAATGTCTGGCTGTGACTTTCATCATAGGCTGGCCTGCCGGGAACCTGCTGGTGTCTGAGACCCCATGGTCCTGTGTACCAGAACTGACCGGTCTGTCGATGTCCCACCCCCCACTGGTCAATCTCTTGTCCACCTTGTCCTTACACACTGAAAGTACAAACTGTGTACACGTGTACACACATGAATCATTATCCGGACTGAAATCATGTACAAACCAAATACCAATGTTTATAACTAAAACGTATCTAATTCAATACTTTAATTACATAGAACAAAGCAAATAAATGTAACAAATCGTGTTTATATTTAACATTATAGTCGATTTCCGATTTTAAAAAATCGACTCATGTATGAGATCGAATCGGTGGTGTTACGTCATTTTAAATGACCTAATAATAGCTTTCTTTGTCCAATTTTTCATTTAAGCAAATTATAACGGAGATAAAGATACAAAATCATTTTTTTTTAAAATTAGCTCTAGTATTGTAATTGGAGAGTCATGTTTGCTAAATTTGTATGACCGTATCGACTTGGAAGCATTCATTGATCATTATCATAGGAGTATCGATACATATGACAGCTACCTTATAAAAATGGCCGAGTACCAGTGACTTCCTGTACTGTGATGACGCAAGCAATGGTCCAGAATCTGGGACAACCTCTTCAGACAGAAGGTCAAGGGCACCTGTGTCGGAATTTTTAAGAGAAGCCTTCACGTCATGGACAGCAAGATTCGAAAGTCGATTTAACTTTTACTTTTACTTTCAGATATGAATCATGAAGTCTTGTAGACATGGAGGTTTGTATTTCAGTGTGTTTGGTTTAGACATAATCCACTAATCAACAATCAAGTGTTTAGGTGCATAGTTAACCTGCTAAAGATAAAGCCGAGTCAAACTTTAACCAGAGCTGGCGCTAATTAACACAAAACAACATTAACATTTTACAAACGAATTGGTTCTATTCCTCACGGTGTTTGTGTGAAAAGATAGACGAGGAAATGTTTGTATACTTTCAACCAGGCTCAAATACATTAGAACCGCTATTTTAATTGTGTACAGAATACAAGACTAAACACCATTATGACTTCAAATGTGTCCGTTAAGTTTAAAAATTCAATGGAGAGATTACCTTTAAGAACATTTGGGTCAGAGAGTTTCTTGTTGGTCAGAAACTCTTCCGTTTTTCTTGCATGGATCTAGTCAAGAAAATTTCAAAACAATTTGTTAGAAATAAGAAAAGTCGTCCAACTCACATTTTCAACAAGAGCGTTTAATAAATTATTGCATGAATTGGGAAAATGTTTTTATTCCTTGAGTGATCGGGCGGGAGAATTTATGATTGCTTATTTTTAAGTCACGTCTTTGTACCTTCAAGCGGACAAGGCCTGTTAGCTAGGGGCATATACCCAACTAGGAGAGACAACTCCAAAATCCAACAACTGCTACCTTGTAGTTTGTTCTTGAATGAACAAAAAATATGGAAGCAAATCAAGAAAGAAAAGCAGGCTGAAGTCGGAATAGGCCTAATGTCCGATAGCATGTTGACACGTAAGACTGTATTTTATTAAATGAAATCCCCCTTCAAGATTATAATTAAGAACGAAGAAACGTTAAGTTTCTACGCCTTTTGTTTTAACTACATGTTAATTAGTTTGAGTGCTAACCCGAAAGTCTCGATTTTTTAAAATCCCGGGCTCAAGTCCCTGAGTTCACCCAGCACTAATAGGTACCTGGTTCAGGTTAGGGAAAGTAAAGGCGGCTGTGCATAGTGCTGACCACACAATCCCTTCATATGCCGAGGTCACAGAAACGGGTGAACTCTATTTCTATTGCCCCACGGACCGTAAAGTTTGAAATGGTAGTTTATTTTTTTCTCTTGTTTGATTAGTCTGATTAACGCGCTTGATTAGCATGTTTGATTAGGGTGAATGATGAAGGTAGTTTTAATTTCTATGTCTTCACATTTTACAGCACACGGTTGTAAAACTACGCGTTTGATAACAATCACGTCTTACCAGTTGAGCACTAATCCCTTGTACGACAATAATCGGCCTGGATTTGACCGTTAATCCATCCGCTTTATCCACTTGAAAGTTGAAGCCTGTAACCACATACCCAACACTTTGCTGTAAACGTCAGACACAGGGAATGTCAGGTATTAGCACACTTGAGGTTTAGTGCTGTTTAGTGCTGTATTAGTGCTATGTTTAGTGCTATGTTTAGTGCTATAGTTTTATAATTAGTGTTATGATTAGTGTTAATTGTAGTGCTATGTAAAGTGCTATGTTTAGTGCTTTGTTAATTGCTATGTTTAGTGCTATGTTTAGTGCTTTGTTAAGTGCTAGTGTAGTGCTATGCTTAGTGTTATATTTAGTGTTATGATTATTGTTAAATGTAGTACTATGTTCAGTGCTTTGTTAAGTGCTAGTGTAGTGATATGTTTAGTGGTATGTTTAGTGCTTTGTTAAGTTAATTGTTAAGTTCTATGTTTAGTGCTATGTGTAGTGCTTTGTTAAGTGCTTTGATAAGTTCTAGTGTAGTGTTATGTTTAGTACTATGTTTAGTGCTATGTTTAGTACAGAATCAAATTTTGTCTAGAGAGTCCTTCTACTGGAATCTTTATAAAACACAACATCAGATTTTTAGGACAAGTTAGGTTTTTTACTATCATTTAAAAAGCTTTAATCCAATCGAACTTGCGTTGGGTGAAACAGATCAATCAATAACGTACTTAGAACTAATTATGCTTTAATATTTGGTCAAGTAATTCATTTCGTGGTATGCGGGTCTTGAAATCGACAGGTCACAGATCGTTTGTTGTTTTGTTTTTTTCTTGCGCATATGCTTTATGAGTATGTGAGTGCATGATCTTGTTATTTTTAGATCAAGTGCTCGTGTTATTGATTGTGTACTCTGTAATCGGCTCAATGATCTAGGATAGCTTATGTACAGCAACAAGAACAAAAATTCACGAAGTCTGAAGTTTGTACCTGGAGTCTTTGCGAAGTCTTGAAAGTTCGTACAATGACGTCAGCGGCTGTGTACTTGGGAAGTGTCACCGACACGATAACTTTGTCTGACATATCCAAGGACAGGAACTCTGGCAAACTGTGAAGCGATTCTTTCCCCTTGTAGTTAGCTAGCCACACCAGAACAAAAATAACAAAGCGAATGTTGTCTAGAGTTCGTGCTTAATGAAAGCGAGAGTTCGTCTAGAACAAGTTCGATCAAACCCAGCAATTAGCTGTTATCTCGGCCATATAAAATAGTATGTGAGCATATCGATCCATTTCTTAAATTGGTTTAACAAAATATATTACGTCCAGTGCCGGCGCCAGGTTATTTAGCGCCCTAGGCAAAACTTATTAAAAGCGACCCCCCCCCCCCCTCGCAATTTTTTTTCGTGCCTCCTTATTATCAGATGCGTAGCGACCCTTCCCGGCGACAAACTTTCGATTTGCACCCCACCCCCCCCCCCCCCCCCACCCTTAAACTTTCAATTTAGTTTTCCAACCCATTTTGGCGCCCCTCTACTGACAGCGCCCTAGGCTACCGCCTAGTTCGCCTTATAGGTAACGCCGGCCCTGATTTAGTCTTCACTAAAACTTAATACGAATGTGAGAAAAAACAACAACAGACCACAGACCCACCTATACATAGCTTAGCCTCGACCGTCTCTAGCATGGTGAAGATATCCGATGGGAAATCTGGAAATTGATGTTTCAACATCAAGTTACCTGCCCAGCACGCCAGCTGAAGTTATAAATAGATTTTAATTAATGTTGCCCTAATTAATTAAGTTTGGCACTTGTAGCTTCATATATCTAATATATAAAGCTCAGTTCTGTAACGTGTGGCAAAAAAAAAGTTTGTCGTTGACACTTCTACGGATTTAAGTGTTAGATTTTTTATCGTGCTCAAAGTCTAAATTTACGAGTCGAAAAATTACCATTGAAAGTCTTTAAAAACAATTTTCATTCTATTTACTTAGAAGAATAATTTTCAATTATGAACGCGACATAAAATTTTTAAAAAGTGTATCGACGTTTATAAAATTTCTAAAATTGTGTCGGAAATGTATTGACTGCAAAGTTACTTCCCTTTAATGAAAAATAAATCCTTAAGAAGAGAGAATTAACATTTTATTACTTTGTTTTTGGTGTTAAGAAAAAAAAAATAATTACACAATTAGCGGGGATTGATTAAGTGCAATGTCGTTAGGTATTTTTAACACTGCCTTTTATTTATTCTATACACTGAACATACTGTTCAATAATTATTATTTTTTTTTAAAATCAATAACATTTAATAAGCCAGGTCCTACACATCATATACGTTTATTTCTTTCCATTTACGGATAAGCTTGGAGTATTATCATTTTTGTTCACTAAATTGAAACAGGCGCGTCCGCCGGCGCCCTTGCACGGTTCGATTTGGCACCCTGGGCTATCATGTGAGCGCTATGCTGCATAGTTTTGTTTTTAACAGTGCGATAGACTATGGATAAGAAAGGTTACTATAGTCTTTAAGTGAATCAAATCCGGGCGTCCTCCGGCACCCCGACAGGGTGCTATTTGGCGCCCCGGGCCTTCCGGTGTACGCTATGGTATATACGTTCGCGTGAGTTCAAAAGACTATGAATAAGTTATGTACTATAGTCGTTTACTAAGTTCAATCAGGCGGTGACGTCATGGTGCGTCCTCTGGCGCCCAGACAGGGTGCTATTTGGGGTCCCGGGCCTCCCGTGTTCGGTTTCGCGCCTACGTTCATTAAAGTGAGTGCAAAAGACTATGAATAAGTTGGGGTACTATAGTCGTTTATTAAGCTGAAACAGGCGATTCCGCCCCGGGCTAGACTCTGAGCACTGTGCGTTTATGTTCGCGTTAGTGTTTTCTTTGTGTTTAGGTTGGGTTTGCGTTAGTGGTTGCGTTTTGATTTGGTTCGTTTTTGTTCTTTCTTTTTTCGTTTTCGTTTGTGTTTTATTTTCTTTGCGTTTGTGTTTGTATTTGTGTTTGTGGTTGGTTTTGCGTTTGTATTTGGTTTGTTTTCGTTTGTTTTTTCGTTTGTGTTTTTTTCTTTGGGTTTGTGGTTTGTTTTGCATTTGTATTTGGTTTGTTTTCGTTTGCTTTTTCGTTTGTTTTTTTCTTTGGGTTTGTGTTTGTGGTTGGTTTTGTGTTTGGATTTGGTTTGTTTTCGTTTGCTTTTTTCTTTGTGTTCGTATTGGTGTTTGTGGTTGTGGTTGGTTTGTTGTAAGTTTTTGTTTTCGTTTGTATTTGTAATTGTGTTAGCGTTATGTTTGCGTTTTGTTGTTTTGGTTTTGGTTGGTTGTGGTTTGGTTGGGCAATGCCGGGTTTATGATGATTACTAAACACACAGGTAATGGTCTTTAACAGAAAGGTTTTTCACAGAAGCCAGAGCAGGGCCTGGCCGGGACGGCTAGTCTATAATATAAGCGGGCTGAGCGTGTCCTTCCTTCCTTCCGTCCGTCATCGCTATAGATTTTGGGACTATAAAAGTAAACTACGCACCATGCTGTGCTTTTCAGTGCACCGCAGTGTCTTATTATTAGTATTAGAGAAGGGTTTATTTATATAGCGGCATAGAGCTATTTTATAATTTCCACTGTGTTTACTCTTTCGCATAACGTTATGAAAATATTAAATACACGCACATTGCTAAAACATATTTAAAGGATCAATGTCAAATATCATTTTAGTTTATATTCCTAGAATAAATGGATACATTTCCATAAAAGTAGGTCGAAAAAACTAATTAATTCAACTTTTTTTGTGGTAATTTTTTTCAAGGGAGGTAATTTGAAAATATATTTAACTCAACAATAATTTAAGTTAATCTTTTTTGTATTACTACCGCATTGATTATTATATGTTAATGTTCATAATTAAAAGAGAAAAATGTTAAGATTATTTATATTATTTATTATTTTTTTCTAATTAGTCTATGATTTCTCTAAAATCACTATCTTTTTGCTTTTGTTTTTCGGTGTTACGAAAACAGATGGTGAAATTAGACTTTTTGAGAATAATGGAAAGGCTCTCTCTGAGCGCGGACGTATGGGAAAATGTTTTTTTTTAAATATTCAACTCACTCTCAATAAATTAAGTTAATTTTTTTATTACTTCCACATTGATTATTATATGTTAAGTAAAATAGAAAAAATGTTAAGATTATTTACACTATTTTCTAATTAGACTATGATCTCTCAAAATCACTATTTTTTTGTTTTTGTTTTTCGGTGTTAACAGATGGTGAAAATTTAGAATTATAGTATAGAGAATGCTGGAAAGGCTCTCTCTGGGCGCGGATGCCTAATAAAAGCGTGTTGTTCGTTGGTGATTCTATTGTTGTGGTTGTGTTGTGGTTGTGTTGTGTTGTGGTTGTGTTGTGGTTGTGTTGTGGTTGTGGTTGTGTTGTGGTTGTGGTTGTGTTGTGGTTGTGTTGTGGTTGTATTGTGGTTGTGTTGTGGTTGTGTTATGTTGTGGTTGTGTTGTGGTTGTGTTGTGTTGTGGTTGTGTTGTGGTTATGTTGTGGTTGTGTTGTGGTTGTGTTTGTGGTTGTGTTGTGGTTGTGTTGTGTTGTGATTGTGTTTTGTTTGTGTTTGTGTTATGTTTTTGTTTGTTTTGTTGTGTTGTGGTTGTGTTGTGTTGTGGTTGTGTTTTGTTTGTGTTTGTGTTATGTTTTTGTTTGTTTTGTTCTGTTCCAAAGTTGGTACATTTAAAAAAGATTTACCGTGGCGGAGCACGGGATGCAGCTAGTCTATAATATAAGCGGGCTGTGTCTGTCCTTCCTTCCTTCCTTCCGTCCGTCCGTCCGTCATCGCTATGGATTTTGGGACTATAAAAGTAAACTACGCACCATGCTGTGCTTTTCAGTGCACCGCAGTGTCTTATTATAAGTATTAGAGTAGGGTTTGTTTATATAGCGGCATAGAGCTATTTTATAATTTCCACTGTTTGTACAATTTTGCATAACGTAAAGAGAATATTAAATACACGCACATTGCTAAAACATATTAAAAGGATCAATGTCAAATATAGTTTTCTTTAATATTCCCAGAAAAAGTGGATACATTTTATTAACATAATAACAGTAGGGTAGAAAAATCTAATTAAACTGCTTAGTAATTTTGCCAATGGAGGTAATTCAAAGATAAATTGAACTCACGCTAAAAATGTGAATGCAAAATCTGCAAGACGGAATAATTGTTGGAATAATATAATTAGCAAAATGTGAATGCAAATTATGCTGACGTGTAAGAGTACATTATTGTTGGAATATTATTATTAGCACATTGATTGATAAAAGGCTATTTTTTATTTCTTTTTATTCACTGAATGTACTGTTTACTAATTATAATTTTTAATCAACTATTCCGCACCATTATAGACATTGGGTGCGCAATGGTTTTAGTTATGAAACTCAATTGTAAATTTTTAAAATTAAAATACTGGGAAAAAAATGCGTGAATTGATAAAGTGATATATGGTAGGTAAACACGGATATTATAGATATTGCCTATTTTTTATTGTATATTATTTATTATTATTCTATCTTTCGGTTTGCGGACAAGCTGGGGTTTTATAAGAGAGGCGTAGCTAGGGGGGGGGGTGGAAATCGAAAGTTTTAGGGAGGGGGAGGGGGGGTAGGGTGCAAATTGAAAGTTTGAGGGGGTGCAAATCAAAAGTTTGAGCGGGGGGAATTTCAAATCAAAAGTGGTGCAAATCGAAAGTCTGAGGGGATGGGTGGAAATTGAAATTTTGAGGGGAGGGGGTGCAAATCGTAAGTTTGAGGGAGGGTCAAATCGAAAGTTTGTCCCCGGGCGCCGGAAAGGGTCGCAACGCCTCTGTTTTGTAGTCATTCACTGTGTCAGACGCGTCCGCCGGGACTCGGAAAGGGCGCGATTTGGCGCTACGGGCTAGACTGTGAGCAATATGCCTTTATGATTGCATTTAAATTGTGTTTATGTTATGAGTGTTGTTTTCGTTTTTTCGTTGCTTTTTTTTTTTGCGTTTGTTCGTTTGTGTTGTGTTTAGTTTTGTTCTGTTCCAAAGTTGGTATATTTAAAAATGATTTACCGTGGCGGAGCACGGGATACAGCTAGTATATATATATATATATATATATATATATATATATATATATATATATATATATATATATATATATATATATATATATATATATATATATATGGAATTGTATGTAATTCATTGTAGTTTGTGTGTCCCCTTGTCTTAGCATTTAAAGTATTTAAAGACCCTATCCATGCTATGCTAAAATGCTCTAATGCTGACTACTAGACCACTGTACACTAGATCACTTGTGAACACAACTCACATTTCTGACCCCAGAGGAGGCCACGTACTTGAGGTGCTTGGCGAGACTGTGGGTGTAGGGGAGGTGGGGGTCGGTGCTGGCTTCAAACAGCTGGATCAGGTTTGTGATGGTTAGGTTCGCACCCAGGGTTACTTCATCCTCCCTGTTCATCTAGAAAAACATTGAATGACCAGCCGTATCATCAGTAGTAGTTACTTTCCAGGTTTATTTTATTTAAGTTTTTATTTTTTCGAATTAGAATTGTTTGTTTTTTTATATTTATAAATAATTATTAATTAGACTGAATGACTTTCTAAATAAACCGGTAGTGATCTCCCCTAAACTTTCTCGAATATTCTTATATAAAACAACAGGGGATGGTAACTGGGGATATAGTTATGATCTTTAATCCATTTTAAATACTGAAACTTTTAAAAATAGAATAGAATCTCAGTAAAAAACAATTGCGCACCAAGCGAACGCCTAATAAAGGTGTGTATAATAGTGCGCAATAGTATTAGTACTTTATAAATTTACATTAGTTTTTTGAGAAATCGGAAGTAGCGTAAAGTACTACTTCCGGTCAACGGAAATTACTCAAAATTTAACAGAAGGTAGAGAATTAGATCTTTTACTTACATGTGAAATTTCATTTATCTATCTGAAATAGTACTCAAGTTATAGGCTTTTGAAAAATTCAAAGTAGAAAAAGTACCACTTCCGGTTATCCGAAATCGCTCAAAAGTTGATACGGATCTACGATTTTGATATAATACTTGTATATGAAATTTCATCAACCTAGCTGTAACGGTACTCAAGTTATCGTGTTTACACACGGACACACACACACACACACACACACACACACACGGACACACAGACATACGGACAAGATTGCAAAATTATGTTTTTCCGTATCAGTGAGATGTAAAACGTCGAGATTTGCAAAAATCTCGATTTTTTTTTTTGCACGATTACAAGACTTTCTCTATACTTCGTATATACGAGAAAGTAAAAACAAGCCGAAATTGCAATATCATAATTTAAGATATTTCAGAACTGATTATTTCATTTTTTTTTAACACATATGGTTCTTAATGGTAGATTATATAATAAAAAATAAAAAATAGAAAGCAAAATTGTATAAAACATATTTTTTGTAACTTTGTTTTAATTTTTAAATAATTATTAAATCATTATAAGACGTATATTGCTAATAACACTTGTCATAATTTTAAAAATATCTAACTAATATTTCAATAAAGAGTTATCTTTATTACATGAGCAGTGTAAAGTTCCTTAACTCCCCTGAGATCAATAAAAGAGTTATAGTTGCTGGACTTGAGTTCTTTGTACACCCCTAAAAAACAAACGTATATGTTTTAGGGATGAATTTCTTTATTTTAGCGTCTAAAAAGGCATCCTTAAATAGTTATCTTCATACATTTGCAAAAGGTAATTTGAAGTTTATATCATAACAAAAAACAGGTCGAGAAATTTTTCGCTGAGGCAGTAAGTATGAATTGGGAAACACGCATTTTTTTAGTTACATTTTTTTATGACAAAACAAATGTAAAAAATTTGTTTATACCTGTTTTATATGCTATGACAAAAATAAATATGTATTCACTCAAACAAATGTGAAAGTCCCCCTGTCTTCATCTAATCCATAAGATATGTTGTTGTACTTACCAAATCCTGTGTTACCAAACACCAGTTTGTACTTCCCAGTTTGTCGCTTGATCAGGGTACATAACTCTGACAAACTTGATGGCCTCGCCCAGTTAGATTTACCTCCCTTACTGTTAGGGTTGTCGTGGCTGTTGAAAGCCCCTTGCTTGTGTTTGTCCTTATCGCCATCTTTCTCTTTTTTGTCTTCCTTATTTTTCTTATTTTCTTTGTCCTCTTTGTGTTTTTCTTTTTTATCATCTTTGTGTTTTTTATCTTCTGAATCTTTATCTTTGTGTTTTTTATCTTCTGAATCTTTATCTTTGTCTTTCTTTTCCTTTTTGTCTTTTTTATCCTTTTTATCTTTCTTATTTTGCTTTTCTTTTTCATCTTCTACATCTTTGGTGACGTCATGCCCATTGACGCTACCGTTATGTGTGTTGTTACTGACGTCATGGACTTGGTTCGTGACGTCGTGCACGTGATCACTGACTTCATGGGCGGATCCCTTGATGCCAGAAGAGCACTTGGATTGAAAATGGTTGGTGCTGCAATGTCCGTTACATTTCTGGCCAGATTTTTTACACATTTTACCATCTAATTCCTACAAAAAGAGTTTGTCGACGATAACATTATGTCGAAAAAACTATAGCTCAGTTAAGTATAAAATACGGATTATAATGCGATTGAAATTTCAATTATGAGATACAAGTACGACTGGCATGGATAATATAGTGTAGAAATAAGAACAAAAAATAACAATGTATGGGGAAAGCCCTGTAAATATCTCAAAACAAATTATTCACAAACTGCACCAGGTATGGTGGGAAGACCATATGAAACTTAGCCCAAAGATGGAAGAATTTGTAATGGCCACATTAACGTAGATGGCTTGCAAAAAAAAAAAAAAAAAAAAAAAAAAAGCTACTTTTAGAAAAAAAAATTGCTAACCTCAATGTCGATGACTCCCCCTTTCAGTGACTCCGGGGCGTCTACGGCGAAGGATTTCATCGCGTCGAGAATCGGTCTATAACCTGACATGTTAAAAAAAAATTTGACCAAATCATTTGGAAACAAAGGACACGTTAAGCATACAGATATTCGTCTGTTAATACAGTAAGCTATAGCAAAGTCAATTTTAACAAAGTCAGTTATAACATCAGCTATAACAAAGTCAGTTTTTAAAAGTCGGTTACATGCAAGTTATTTATATTAAAAGTCATTTATAACAGAGCCATTTACTTTGTCAAATTATATCAAGGAATCTAAAAAAGTAAGTATTCGGATTATTAGGCATAAATCTAAGAGATTAATTCAGAGTAAAGATTTTATGCTATTGTAGGGGGGGGGGGGGGGGGTGAGTGGGAATCTTTAAAATATATCTACCAACCTGTACATCGGCAGATGGTCGTATCGAAAGCGTCTTCAACTTCCTTCATTGTTGGTTTGGGGTTGTTTTTCAAAAGTCTGTGAGAGTAGGAATATTCCATTTTCATTTTATGGAAAGATTGCATAGTATGAACCATTTTAAGTAGATTTACAAAACAATACGTCATTTAAAAAAAAATGAGTTTTTAATGTGGAGTTTATTGTGACATTAAATGGTATTAATTGATAAATTGCAAACAATTAATTACATTTTAAAAAGCTATTAAAGGACCCTCCATAAATTACGTCTCACAAAGGAGATCTTTTTTTTTTTAAATTATGTGCTATGTTATGGGATGTTTTGTTATGCTATGCCATGTAAAGGGATTTGATTTAAATTATATTTTATAGATTACATGATGATTAAAATCTGAACAGTTTTATTTTTAAGTTGCTGATTAACCCTCTTCACGGTTTGTGCGTCACGCATGTAACGATTTGTGGGACGTCCTATTAGGGATTTAGGATTAAGGATTTTATTGTGGGATATCCTTTTAGGAGTTAGTTGGACGTAGTTTTAAAAGTTTGTAAGACGTCCTTCTAGGGGTTAATGAGCATCTTTTAAGAGGCTGAGTAATGTTACGACGATGAATGACTAGACGTGATGGAGGGGGATGGGTTGTTTATTGACATAATTTACGGACACCCTTACTTTTTATTAGACTTTACTCACCCATACATGTTCATGACCTGCCCGGGGGAGCAGTACCCACACTGCGCCCCGTCGTGCACCGCCAGCTTCTCCTGCACGGGGTGGACACCGCCCCGGGTGCTCCCCAGCCCCTCGATGGTCGTAACCTCCACCCCATCGCAGGCGTACAGCAGCAGACAACACTGTAGGAACAGTTGAAAAACTCAAACCGTGTAGAAATCAACGAAACTAGTAACGACAACACTAGGAACAGTTGAAAAACTCAAACCGTGTAGGAATCAACGAAACAATATCAAACAACACTAGGAACAGTTGAAAAACTCAAACCGTGTAGAAATCAACGAAACTAGTAAAGACAACACTAGGAACAGTTGAAAAACTCAAACCGTGTAGGAATCAACGAAACTAGTAAAGACAACACTAGGAACAGTTGAAAAACTCAAACCGTGTAGGAATCAACGAAACTATAGCAGAGAACACTGTAGGAACAGTTGAAAAACTCAAACCGTGTAGGAATCAACGAAACTATAGTAGACGACACTGTATGAACTGTTTAAAAACTCAAACCGTGTAGGAATGAACGAAACTAGCAGAGAACACTATTGAAACAATTTAAAATGCACGGATCAAAGTTAATTTGTTTCTATGTCTTTAGTCTTTTAAATCTAAATACGAGTCTTTGTTTAGTATTAGGCAAGTAATTAAGGGAAATGATGATTGATGCAATCTCTTAATAAATCTAAGGACGGCTGTGTGTAGAACGGACCATACATATGTCGAGTTCACGAAAACAGTTTGACTCTACTTCATCTTGTCTAAACAAGACATACACATGGACACAATTCTTCCATAATTCCTGTTTATCAGCACATTCATTAGTTATTGTTTTGTTTTTTCAATTAACTAGACCTACACGTTTGCACATTTATCTCACAATTAGGTCAACTGTCAATTAAATCTGTAATATACCTAATTTAAGCTTGTTGTCTTCTGAATTATGTTTAGGCAATATCAATAACGTTTCGACTTATCAGTGAATCAATATTAGTAATGTATCGATACGCTTAACTTCTGTTTTCAAAAGAGTTCAGCTCAATGTTCACACGTGTCATTCACCATTCACTCAGTCTGTCAAGATGTTATCAAAACAGTACACAAGGGCTCGTCCATAACCGAACTCACGTCGAAGGAATGGAGGTGTCGGAATTGTGTGACTATGTATGATGTAAACAAAACAAAATCTCTCTACAGAAGTACCCTTTAAAAATAAAATTTGCTTTAAACATTCATTACAGAGTTTCTTCCAGGCATCTCTTCGGGAGGGTGGGCCGGGAGGGTGGGCCGCCCCCCGAAGAAATTTTACCGCCCCCCCCCCCCCCCCACCCGAACGAAATGGAATTTATATAGAAAATATATATTTTTTAACAGTGACCGCCCCCCCATCCCCCAGGAAAATTTTGTCCCGCCCCCCCCCCCCCCCTCGAAAATTTTAAGGCCCCCCCCCCCCCCCCGGAAGAGACACTGATTATAAATTAGAATATATTTTTCCACACAAGAACCAATTCTAATTCTACAAACATTACAGATAGTTGTAATATTTCCTAACACTAAGTTATATATTCAAACTCGTAGTGTATTATAGAAATATATGCAAACTATTTTGTCGTGCACTTATTCAAGAGACATAATTACGTCCCCCTAGTATTACCTTGTTCTATCTCCCAAAATGTAGTTTTGAGAAAAACGCATTGAAGTTTCACGGGGTCTGATTTACCTATTTAAAATATTTTAAACTCATTTATTTTTTGGTAGGAAGCAGATGACTTAAGAGTCACGTAGATAAGTGGAGATTGAACATAGTGCTTTTCTACATCATAGGGTCAAGTTTTTCAAAAAAATCTAAATTTGTAGTTAGAACAAGATAATACTGAGGGGAATAAGTCCGGCCATATCGGTTAGTTATTTTTGTGAACACTCTATTTAAGCGAATGTATATGTAAACACGTATATCATATGACCTGGGCTTTATCTCCATAGTACCAGACGCATCAATCTTACCGACGTCACGCTGTTCGTTCTCCTGGTGCCAGACACTGGATCCAGCACGCTGACCGCGGTCAGACAGACGCCACATCCTCCCTCGTAACAGCAGGCTTTGGTGCCGGTCGAGATGCCCTCGTGTCTCAGAAACTCCAGGAGAGTGGTGGACGCTGGGTAATCTCTGCTGACTGCAAGAACGAGGCGATGACGTCATTGATGTATTTGTCAAGATTACCTACAGCATTTTGTGTAGAGTGTTTTCTTTACAATTGTGTAGATTGTGTTCAGAATTATTTTTTTTTTGTTTTTTTTTTTGCAAATCGAGTCCAGTGCAATAGTTAAAATTATGTAAATTGTGTTTTGTACAGTTTTGTAAAGAGTGTTTGGTACAATTGCTTAAATTATGTAAATTGTGTTAAGTACAAATGTGTATGTTGTTTCTCGTACAATTGTATCCTGTATAATTGTGTGCATTGTGTACATTGCGTAAATTATGTTAAGAAAATTAGTCTGAGTTGCTTTCAGTATAAAAGGTAAAGTGTGTAAATTGCATACATTGTGTTCAGTATATTAGGGTAAATTGTGTACATTGCATCAATTGTGATTAAGTATAATGATTAAAATGTGTAAACTGCATTAGTTGTGTTCAATGCAGTAGTATAAATTGGGTAAATTAAGTGTTATAATATTGTAAATCGCGTAAATCGTGTTCAGAACAAGGGTCAGACACTGTGAAGTTTTCATCAGTCTAAGAAAGCTACATCAACCACTACCACCACTTCCATCCACATTCCCTCTTCCAAGCTTCCCCCCTCTCACCCGCTTTTCATCCCACTTCTTTCCACTCCCCCTTATTCCCAACCTATCCCCCCACCCCCCCCCCCCCCCCCCCACCCATTATCCCGTATGCAGGGAGCTAACTCTTGCGACAACACACATGCATACACAAGACCGCACATTTCACCATTCACACGACACTTTTGATATTTAAAAAAACAAATGCAAGTAGCATAAAGTAAGCTTTATACGGATAACAGCTCCGCATCTAAACTTGCCAACATACGTAAGTACTGGGGATATAAAAACATTGTTTCAGTTTATGAGTCACAGCTTTTATTTCAAGTTGCATAACGCACCACATGTTTTGATGACACCAAGAAATGTTTCACATAGAGGCTTAACCGGCATAACATTGGGCTTAACCGGCATAACGTTAGGCTTAACCGGCATAACGTTAGGCTTAACCGGCATAACGTTAGGCTTAACCGGCATAACATTGGGCTTAACCGGCGTAACATTAGGCTTAACCGGCACAACGTTAGGCTTAACCGGCACACTGTTAGGCTTAACCGGCATAACATTGGGCTTAACCGGCGTAACATTAGGCTTAACCGGCATAACGTTAGGCTTAACCGGCATAACGTTAGGCCTAACCGGCATAACGTTAGGCTTAACCGGCACAACGTTTGGCTTAACCGGCACAATGTTAGGCTTAACCGGCATAACATTGGGCTTAACCGGCACAACATTAGGCTTAACCGGCACAATGTTAGGCTTAACCGGCACAACGTTAGGCTTAATCGGCACAACGTTAGGCTTAACCGGCATAACGTTAGGCTTAACCGGCATAACGTTAGGCTTAACCGGCACAACGTTAGGCTTAACCACCATAACAGCCTGCAATACACGTCATTGAAATATGTTTTATATGGGTTTAACCGGCTTAGCGGTAATCTATTTAACATGCAGTTGAATCTTGTTAGTACTGGGCTTAGGAAACAGGTTACTAGGTTGATCTAGATACGTCATCGGTGTTAAAGAATTAGGTGTGTTACAGCTGTCGTTAGTGCTACACCATGGTATAGGCAGGAGTTCTTCATAGTGGTGTTACAAAATGTGCACTAGATACATATATATATATATATATATATATATATATATATATATATATATATATATATATATATATATATATATATATATATATATATATATATATATATATATATATATATACCGAAATGTTCAAAGAGGTAATAGTAGTATTATGACATCCAAAATTTGAAAAGGGGAAGGGTACGTCTATGTTACAAACTTCCCCCATCACTGATGTCTCCTATTAAGTTGAGCAATACTTTTTTTAACACTGATAGTTTTTAATGACAATGCAGTGTACGAGGGTTCCCGTTTCGAACCTGACGACACATGAAACAGGTGAAGTAGATTTCACCTGTTTCAGTGACCACGGCATATGAAGGGATGCTGTAGTCAGCACTATATAGACCTGCATTTATTTTCCCTATTGTGAGTCAGGTACCGATCAGAACTAATTGAACTCAGGGGTTGTCTACGGTCTTGAACCCGAGCTTGAGACTTTCACGTTAGCAGTGGTAATCTCTACCATTCCACTAAGCCGTACCATTTTCACACTTGGTACATTCAGTTAGTTTATAGCTACATACCACCAACGTAATCTGATATACTTAACCCTGCAGCAATAGAGACGGACCCCCCCCCCCCCCCCCCCCCCCCCGTACTTAACCTTGTCCAGAATAGAAAACTCATTATTGAAAGTCACCCAACCGTGCGCGCAAAGCGACGCTTCAGTAGCAATTTTATCATTACCATAAGCACACTCGATATTAGACGGCCATTTTCGTTGCTATTTATAGATCAAGTGGAATGAACCCAGTGTGTTTACACGAAACTTTTTATGCGACCGAATTTTTTGTTCAGTTAATTTTTATTTTTATACAGTTTAATGCTATGCGTTTTACATTTTTTGAATAATTAATAATCGCATTGCAATTTTAAAACAAAAAAGAATTGGTGGTTTTTATTTTTATAATATATGCTGTCTATAGACACCTTATTTTTTTCACTTCAACTTTCTTTTAGATTTGTCAAAAAACAATGCTTTTTATTAAAATGTCTCCTAATTAGGAAAAAAACGTCAGTTTTTCGGAATAATACTCTACATATAACTAAAATATCGGTGTTGCAGTTCAGATCATACATTTTTAAAAGAATGGTGAACATTGTCTTGCATCGCAGTAAAAATCGCAGTAAAAATAACTGTGGGAGGACTGCTATGATATAGATGTTTGAAAGGGAAGAATGTTTGATGTGATGCGTCTTATTGTAATTAACATAACATTCTGGCTGCTTATAATATTATTTTTCTTTAATCCCAAATTTATTTCAGCTCTTCTTAAAAGCCCAAAACAGCCTCCGCCCACCACACCGATGGGGAAAAAATCCCTTGAATCACCATTTAATTAAACATTTGCATTTTCAGGTTTAAGAAATAAAATTGTAATTAGACGTTTTGTTTTAGATCTCTCTATAAGTAAACCATCTTAAATGAATGAAAGTAGGCTATATGTAAGAAAGAAATATTACTATTGTACATCTGTATTAGTTCTTCTTCGTTCTAAACTGTAATATTGAAGGGGAATTCTATTAAAGAATTCGAATGCTATGATCTGCATTGAGAGAGATAAATGATTTTTGAAAAAAATATATTTAAAAATGGTGTTGCATTCATAAGCAGGTTAAAAATTTGGAAACACACCTTTCAAGTAGTGTTAGATGTTGTCAACTTAATTATTTCCACCAAAGGGATATAAATGGAAAATACACTGTGCTTATTCTCTTACGGGACGGTGTGGCCAAGCGGTAGAGCGCTAGACTGCTGACCAGAAAGTCTCGAGGTCGAATCCATGTTCAAGCCAGTAGAACGTCGAGGCCACCCAGCTCGGATGTGCACTACCTCACGTTAGTGAAAACAAAGGCGGTAGTACATAGTGCTGACCACATTATCCCTTCATATGCCAAGGTCACTGAAACTGATAAACTCTACTTCACCTGCTCCCATGGGTTTACTTTAACCCTAACCCTAACCCCTTGCCCTTACTCCTACTTCTGTCCAATAATTCTTTTTAAAAAAATGTTTACATTGAAACAGAAGTTAAATATAAATCCCCGTTGATCGGAATAAGGACAGCCCAACACTTAGACTACAGAAATAGATTACAAAATGTGTAGCCTAGTTAAATATATAAAATATGTTATAAATCTGTTATAACTGTATACCCGAGAACTCATATTGACCATAAATACGTATGTGAAATAATAAATCTAACGTAGTTTCCGGCGTATAAGATAACCCCTATTCAGTGTAATTTAAGTTTGCGAAATGTTACCCTTACTATAGACGACCTTCGAGTAAGACGAATTCCACTTTAATTCCCACACCGGTTTATGAAGTTCTCCCGTGTTAAAAAGTCCTATCAAACGCCTGAAAATGCCGGCCTAACGCGGCTGACTTACGATACCGATGTATGAAAGGAATTAAAGGAATTATGGTAAATATCGACACCTCACCTGTGTATGGAGTTCCATTGACGACTAACTGAACATGTTCCCTGGGTTCCTTTAGTTCCTTGTGTTCCTCTAGCGACCCCATGGTCATACAACACACGGTCTAAGCAGAGGACTCTGAAAACAAAAACAATATCAGCGGGTTATTTAAAACATTTTTTTTAAATAAATAAAAACATTTCGAAAATTACCATTAAGAGAATAACAAACTGCACACGATAAAATAGCAATCCTATTAAGACAACGTTGTAAATTTGTTATAGCTTAAACGAGTTCACCCAGCTTTAATTCTGTACCTAGCGATAAATGGGGAAAGAAAAAGATAAGTGTGCATTGTGTTGTTCATGAAATCACTTACGTAATGTACACAGATAAACTCTACTTCAACACATATTATTGACATTTCATACTCATATAATTTTTTTTTCTAAAACAAGCAAAAAAAAAGTAATCATAATCTTAACTGTAAGTTATTGTTTTTAGTTCATTTTTTTAAAATAAATTTTTTTTTTCTTGTAAATTAAATGTGTGTTATTCTTTCATTTAAACCGTCTAGCTAAACAATGTAGGCCCTAACTTGCTTCTAAGTACGAAGTTTTCCATTAAACCAGTTTCATTGGCTTAGTAAAAGGCAGAAGAAAATATTTTTTTATAACCAAAATGTTTTTTTCCGAAATTCGCTAAATAGTATAAAATGAAAAAGACTAAAAAAAAAATTACAATCATATAAACGTGTTTTGTTATAATGTAAAACGTGTTTCAATTTCTTTGGCGCAGTTGCGGCTACCATCAGTAGTGTTTAGAAGTTTATGTAAAAAAAAGTTTAAAGTAAAAAAAAAATAGGGGGGGGGGGGTGAACATGGTTTTTAATTTATCTTAAATCATCGTCGGGAGACGGAGTGGTCTAGCGGTAGAGAGCTATACTGCTAACCCGTAAGTCTCGAGTTCTAATCCGGGTTCAAGTCAGTAGACCGTCCCTGAGTCCACCCAACTCTGATGGGTACCTAACTCACATTAGGGAAAGTAAAGGCGTCAGGTTTGAAAGGGAACTTTACTTTACTTTAAAACATCGTCACTTATAGAACCTAAATAAAATCTATTACCATTGTTTTAGCTTCTCACTCAGAGAATCCCTCTTCCGTTGATAATTTAAAAAAATTACGTGTATAAGTTTTGTTTTGCTCTCGTACTCTAGCGACCTTAGATAACAAAATAAACCTACTACTTACTTATCTATTGGTTGAATTGTTTCCTCTCTGCGCACTGAAATATACCAACAGCAGCCCACAGAATGTCAACAGTCAACATACACTCTGTAGACTGACTCTGGGACTGTCTCATGCGTAACTGTCACACCTGACTGAGCACGGTTTCTGCTGACTCGGTCACCTGACAATTCAGGTGCTTGTGCGTTCGACTGTGTCTGTGTTCGCCTGGTTGTGTGTTGGGCTGTATGTGTTCGCCTGTATGTGTTCGTCAATATGGCTATGTTCACCTGTCTGATTTTGCTTACGTATGCTTTTGGTCTGCATTAAGCTTGTGTGTGCGTTTTGCGTGTATTTTCGCTTATTACATGTAAAAATAGAAGATTTCTGTAAAGTGAATCTCCTACTATCCGGCAACAGTTAATAATTATCACCGGATTACGTCGAAATTTCAACTTAGGTCGTGTTAATTTATTTTCATTATTATTAGCCTAATGAGTCAGCGTGCCCTAGCTATAGAGCGCTAGCCTGCTAATCCGAGTTCGAACCCGGGATCAAGCCTGTAGAATGTACTGAGTCCACCCAGCTCTGATGGGTACCTGACTCACGTTAGGGAAAGTGAAGGCTGCCTGGGCGTAAATCTGACCACATGTTCTATTCATATGTCGATGTCACAGAAACAAGTGAACTCTACTTCATTTGCTCCATGGACAGTCATGTTTAAAAAGGGAACTTCACTTTTATTACTAGCCCGAAGTTTATTATGACAAATACAGGAATCGAACATTAAATAAGTAAACAACAAACATACGAAAAACGCAACGAACAACAGTCAAAAATATAACTTGACGATAATAAAAAAACAATAACAGAAATACGTAAATGATAAGATCATGTTTATTGTTCATATTTTCCAACTTTAAACTCAAAATATAATAATTCACTATTTAGATAGTATTGATCTCAAAACAAAATGTCTTATGTATTAGAAAATTTCATGACATATATGATACATCTACAGGTAGATAAGGTTTCAATTAAAACAATGAGTCAGCTCGGGCAATAGAGTCTAAGGCGTCAGGCACATAGTGAATGGAGGTTATATGATGGAGAGAGTAGGGGAAAGATGGTGGAGAGGTTGGTGTATTGTTTTATTGGGGGGGGGGGGGGGGGGGGGCGGGTTTCATAATGGTTGGGGATATGGAGTTGATTGCATCAGAGTATGAATTATGGTGGGATTGGGGGGGGGGGGGGTTGTATGCCTTTCCGATGATTATTTTTAAAATGACATTTTAAAAAAAAAACAATACAATTTTTCAGGCCTAAAGTTTAAACCTTGCATTTATTTATAAAGTTTGAAATGTATAAATAAATGCTAAAATTATTTCCTGTGAGTGTTGTCAAAAGTGATTTGATATAAAGACAAACGTGTTTAAAAATTGAATATGTACATATGCCATTGTAAAAATAGTCTGAATTCAGCAGCCAACATACATTGGTATCACAGCACCAACATGGAAATACATCTTTTTGTGACGTCTGGTAGATAGGGTTCTTTTTATGTCGAGTCAAAACATCCCTCTTCTGTGAACAAAATAAATTATTTGTTACATCAATATTTATTCAAAACATCAGCACTCTAGAATAAAACGAATTTTTAGTAAGGCATTACAACTTAACCATATATCAACACAGTTATTACAATTAATCTACATCAATTTCAAAAATATATTCTTTTAAGGATAAGAAAAGCATTCCTTTTTCAGTAATCATTCTTGAAAATGGACTAAGTTATGCGAGTGTATAAATTAACATTAGCAGTGGTCGTCCTAAATAACAGCGAGTCATTTGATCTCTATACTCCAACTCATGTCAAAAACGGCTGCTGTCTTTTGTGATTTCTGAGAGTTCGTATATAAGGAAAACACTTGTCGTAATTACAGTAGGTTATGTCGTAATATGTTTTGTGGGACGACGTGGCATAGTCAGTGTTCAAGTCAGTGAACATAAGTGAGTCCACCCAGTTCTGATGGGTACCTGACTCACGTTAGTTAAAGTAAAGACGGCTAAACATGGTGCTGACTACATTATATCTTCATATGTCGTGGTCAAGAAACATATGAACTTTACTTCATCCTGCCAATGAATCTCTAGGTCTAAAAATGAATGTGTGTGTGTGTTGTAATGTTCAACTCTGACCTTTCAATTTCTCCACCCTGTGCACAAATCTCCGGGGGTCGGTCAGGGAGTCGATCATCTTGTAGATTGACCAGCGGGCAGACGGGTTGGGTTCCAGCAAGTTAATCAAGAAATTTCTAGAAAATATTGAAACATACAATCAATAAATAAAATTGTTCCATAGTTTGATAGCAGTGGTGGATGATTGTACGATTGGACGATTGAATGATTGATGGTTGATGCTTGACGATTGGATGAATATAGTTAAAAACTTAAGGAATAAAACCTAGGCAGTACGTTGAGAGGGGACAGAGGCTGCTTATGCATTAGCCCCTCCCCTCTCTCCACACCGCTGATAGACCCAAGGGACATGTGGGTACATATACAACGTCATCAGCTATGTCTTATTAGCCGAATAAAAGAAACCAGAATAGGTGAACCTACCGCCAAATGGATTAATCAACATCGGAACAATTATATATATCATACACGATAGTACACAATTATATAGCAACTTCAGATCGCGAGATTCTATGCTGGTTAAAGGAAGAGTTACCGGCTACACACCTTTTTTACTTTCTCGTATATAGCCTACGAAGTATAGAGAAAGTATTGTAATCGTGCAAAAAAAAATCGAGATTTTTACAAATCTCGACGTTTTACATCTCAATGATACGGAAAAACATAATTTTGCAATCTTGTCCGTATGTCTGTGTGTCTGTCTGTGTGTCTGTCTGTCCGTGTGTAAACACGATAACTTGAGTACCGTTACAGCTAGGTTGGTGAAATTTCATATATAAGTATTTTATCAAAATCGTAGATCCGTATCAACTTTTGAGCGATTTCTGATAACTGGAAGTGGTACTTTTTCTACTTTGAAATTTTCAAAATTCTATTACTTGAGTACTATTTCAGATAGATAAACAAAATTTCCCATGTAAGTAAAAGATCTAATTCTCTACCTTCTGTTAAATGTTGAGTCTTTTCCGTTGACCGGAAGTAGTAATTTACGCTACTTCCGATTTCTCAAAAAACTAATGTAAATTTTTAAAGTACTAATAATATTGCGCACTATTATGCACTTTTTTATTTAGCGTTCACTTGGAGTGCAATTCTTTTGTCTACGAGATTTTATTCTATTTTTAAAACTTTAAGTATTTAAAATGGACTAAAAATCATGTCTATAGCCCGAGTTCCCATCCCCTGTTATTTTATATAAAAATATTCGAGAAAGTTTAGGGGAGATCACTCCCGGTTTATTATTTTCATGAAGTTAATAGCAATCGAAATCTGTTCAATATTAGCACTGACACATCGGCCTATTTGATAGAATCGTTTTGTGTTAAACACCCTAATGTCGGCCTACACTGAAATTAACGTTTTGTGTTTAAACACTTAAACATAGGCTTATACCGATAGAACCGTGTTGTGATTAAACACTCTAACACAGGCCTATACTGGTAGACACGTTTTGTTGTTTAATCCAGCGTTACTTTGGCTTCTACCGTTTTGGTGTACCTGGTTGTGCTAAGCAGTGTTTCTTCTAGACTTTATCCGGGGAGGGGGGGGGGAGACACTTGACATTTTCGGGGGGGGGGGGGGTCTAAAATTTCCGGCGGGAAGGGGGGCCGACAATGTTAAAAGTATATATTTTCTATATATAATCCATTTTATTCGGGGGAAGAAACACTTATGTTAAGATCAAGGTGAGCCCCCTACCTGTCTATCTTCTTGAGTTTCTTGCTCCTCTGGACATAGTACATGTAGCTGGCCTTGGGCCTCTGTTCCATGATGTCCTGCCGGAAGTGCATACACCACAAGACCACGCCCATAGAAAACATGTCCGCCTGCACGTTGAGAAATAAATACCGTGTTAGTGACACAATGATACATGTTTTTAAAACTATTTTAACAATCTCCAAACATGCAAATTATCACTTATATACACGTACTCCCCTTTAATACGGGATTAGGTGAATATATAGTGAATACTATTTGTGTTGATTAATATCCGTAGCTAAGAGTACTACAGGCTTTTTGAAAAAGTAGCACAAAAGCAAGGATAATTATCGTAGTTGTTGAAGGTTAATCGTAGTGATTTTAGAACTATCAAGTAATTTATGCAACCATCAAGATTAAAATACCTTTATTTTAAGATGTTAGTAAGTAAAGCTTACTATGTGATTTAAATCTCATTGTGTTTTAGAATAAGTAAAATTATTATTTCAAGCTATACTATAGTTAAATTGTGTGTGTGTGTGTGCGTCCGTGTGTGTGTGTGTGCGTGATTGTGTGTGTGTGAGAGAGTGTGTGTGAGTGTGTGTGTGTGTATTTGTGTGTGTGTGGTGTGTGAAAAGTTAAAATAGCCACAAAAACGTTCTTTGTAAACAGTAATAGTTTACATTACAACCTACGTGAGGTGTTTCTTAGAATATAACCTTAAGTTGCGGAATTGTGTAAAAAATCTACATTAAATTTATAGGACGGCATTAATTTAGACAAATATTCAACCCTACCTTAAACCCGCCGTAAGGCATTAGTTTAGACAAATATTTAACTTTATCTTAAGTCCGTCGTAAGGCATTAGTTTAGACAAATATTTAACTTTATCTTAAGTCCGTCGTAAGGCATTAGTTTAGACAAATATTTAACTTTATCTTAAGTCCGTCGTAAGGCATTAGTTTAGGCAAATATTTAACTTTATCTTAAGTCCGTCGTAAGGCATTAGTTTAGACAAATATTTAACTTTATCTTAAGTCCGTCGTAAGGCATTAGTTTAGGCAAATATTTAACTTTATCTTAAGTCCGTCGTAAGGCATTAGTTTAGGCAAATGTTTACCTTTATCTTAAGTCCGTCGTAAGGCTTTAGTTTAGGCAAATATTTAACTTTATCTTAAGTCCGTCGTAAGGCATTAGTTTAGACAAATATTTAACTTTATCTTAAGTCCGTCGTAAGGCATTTGTTTAGGCAAATATTTAACTTTATCTTAAGTCCGTCGTAAGGCATTAGTTTAGGCAAATGTTTACCTTTATCTTAAGTCCGTAGTAAGGCATTAGTTTAGGCAAATATTTAACTTTATCTTAAGTCCGTCGTAAGGCATTAGTTTAGGCAAATATTTAACTTTATCTTAAGTCCGTCGTAAGGCATTAGTTTAGGCAAATATTTAACTTTATCTTAAGTCCGTCGTAAGGCATTAGTTTAGACAAATATTTAACTTTATCTTAAGTCCGTCGTAAGGCATTAATTTAGGCAAATATTTAACTTTATCTTAAGTCCGTCGTAAGGCATTAGTTTAGGCAAATATTTAAGTTTATCTTAAGTCCGTCGTAAGGCATTAGTTTAGACAAATATTTAACTTTATCTTAAGTCCGTCGTAAGGCATTAGTTTAGACAAATATTTAACTTTATCTTAAGTCCGTCGTAAGGCATTAGTTTAGGCAAATATTTAACTTTATCTTAAGTCCGTCGTAAGGCATTAGTTTAGGCAAATATTTAACTTTATCTTAAGTCCGTCGTAAGGCATTAGTTTAGACAAATATTTAACTTTATCTTAAGTCCGTCGTAAGGCATTAATTTAGACAAATATTCAACCCTACCTTAAGTCCGTCGTAAGGCATTAGTTTAGGCAAATATTTAACTTTATCTTAAGTCCGTCGTAAGGCATTAGTTTAGGCAAATATTTACCTTAAACCCGTCGTACGGCTTCATCAGCTCCATCTCCGGTGATGTAAAACCCGGGGTTCCCTTGTGGCCATCGACCAAGCTCGAACCCTTCCGTACGATACACGACAGTCCAAAATCCGTCAAGATGATGTTGTTTCTGTTGGTGATAAGCACATTATCAGTCTTTATATCCCTGTGAACGATACAATTATCATGCAAGTACTTGACCGCTGCACATATCTGCACCCAGTAGTGGTCGATCAGCCCTTCATGCATTTCCTGCAGCACCGCAGTCATGGTTCCTTCTTCGTAATAAGGCATAACAATAGCGTGGTAGGTCGGAAATGACCCGTAAAAATCCATAGTCATGATATGAGGATGACGTATAAGACTTAATATTTTGGCTTCCATTTTGAAATGCCTTGTAGCTGCGATGCCTTCGGTTGACTCATCACGAAGGTAGTACTTGATGGCTTTCTGTCTTTTCTTGTCATGGGCATGGTAAGCGAGCATCACTTTGGATGGGTACCCGTCTTCGAGAATGCGGTCGATTTCAAGCCCGAAAACGTCCTCCAAGCATTTTTTGTATTCCGGTATTTTGAAGGTTTCTGGAACTTTCGTAGCCATGGTCTGTGTCGCTGGTACAAGACTAATCCAGAGTTTGAGGATTTTAGTTTCTGGAGAATATTTCCTTTAACACACTGCAAGGTCCGACTGTATCGGCGACGGCAGATGTAGAACTCATTTATAATCTGAGCTTACCTCTTATATCTTAGAATCCGGCAGTGTTGTTGAAAGAAGTATGGTAGTGGTGGCAAATACAATAAAATGACAAAACGACCATCTTGAAGAAAGACAGACTTGACAATATGTTTTGATAGCGTGTGTTGACATGTAAAAAAATATGGTGGAGGGAGTGGGGCAGTCATTGTTTCCCCTCCCCCCCCCCACCCACCAAAGCACCACCTTTGTTGACTTGAGCGACCAGCCGACTCTCTGATGACGTCAACAGTTACGCCGGTACGATAACGTCACACAAGGTGGTCAGCGGGGGACCGTGGACACGCACAGGTCAATGTTTCCGTTTCGGTACATCGATCCCATGTTGGAAAGATGTTTGTAGCGTGTCAACCATATTACGTGACGTACGTTGTGTTGACACAACAGACTAAATTAATCACCACGTTTCCTGGCTATTGTATGACATGACATGAGAGTTTCAATCATGGTATGATCTAGTGTTGGAACTCATCTTTCAGTAATCGCACCAGTACGCTATTAAGTTTTTTTTCTTTTATACATACATACATAATAAGACGGTAACACTTTTGGGGCAGCCTAAAACCGAGTCCGATGGAGATGTATGGTTGCAGCCCTTTGCTCCCCAGGGGCCACAAATGAAATGATGATGATGACTTTTGCTTAAAAAAATTCGCAATGAAAAACTGTACACAATTCTACACAATCCTAAACGTACCCAAAATACGCTTCAGCATTGAATTTCTCAACATACATGACAAAACGAAAATAACTTCATTTATACTCATTCTGATAAAAACGTAATTAGGAATATTTTCATTTAGATGATTGTTCCGCATTTTTATTGACACAATAATTCATGTTTGATATATTTTAAAATTGTACATAGTTTGTTTTTTTATTTACCCCATGTTGCATGTTGCGAACTCTACTTTATTGACGTGTGAGCCGTGAACTGCTTTGTTGGCGTGTGAGCCGTGAACTGCTTTGTTGGCGTGTGAGCCGTGAACTGCTTTGTTGGCAATGTGGTCAGCACTATGCACTCCCCCCCCCCCCCTTCGCTGATTACAAACTGTCCCTTAAAGCGAGAGTGACCGCACAACCTGAAAGAAATCGACAAACCACACTGTAAATAATTCGCGAATCATGTTCTAATTAGTTAAGACCAGCTTTACATTTACACAATAGAAAATGTGATACCAAGTTTTAATATTAATTAGTTAATGCGTCTTTAGAAAAATATCCAAAAATATTCTAATACACTCAATTATATAACTGTTTACAAGTTATTAAATTGATTTAAAGATAACCCCAGCCATCTCCCTACTCCCCCCCCCCCCCAAATTCAAATCAAAATTACCTCTAATCCTCCGTGGCTGAATCTCCTAACTGCGCATGTCCACAGAATCATGCCTCGCGGTTATTGAACTCTCGCTCATAACTGTGTCCCACTGAAAATGTAACGGTGCACGAGTTCAAGCAACTGCAACATTTAGACGGTCACCTGTAAGGTGACATCAACTCTGCACTAAACGCAATAAACGTATGAAACACGGTCAACAGACTCTAAATTCCTAACTGAAAAACGGCTTTAAAAAGGTAAGTTTATAAAACATCCACTTAACACATTCTAATGTTTGTGTTGACTTTGTCTAGGTAGAAATTAATAATTTAACGATGTGTACCTTATCTACTTTCCCTTGCTTTACTTTGGATACAATGTTAACAGTGGCTATACTATTCTCTCGTTTCAAAGATTTTGCTCCTGAATGTGAACTTAACACCACACGAACGGTGCTCGCGATGGGGAACTTTCCATCGTGCCAGCATGATTTCACTTCAATCAATCAGTAAATCAATCCATCATCCCTTAACCAAAGAAGTCGTATGGGTTCCGCTGTTGATTTTCTCATAATTATCCGCAATTTGTCTTGATCTTTTGCTGCTGTGATTGGTTCCTCAATGGGCAGCCTATTCCAATCTTTGATGTGCTGCGAGTGGTTCCTCAATGGGCAGCCTATTCCAATCTTTGATGTGCTGTGAGTGGTTCCTCAATGGGCAGCCTATCCCAATCTTTGATGTGCTGTGAGTGGTTCCTCAATGGGCAGCCTATTCCAATCTTTGATGTCCAACATCTATTGACGTCTTAGCCTTTCCCTTTCTTTCCTCTCAACCCCCCCCCCCCTTCCCTCCCCTTCGGCACAGTGGTCTGCACATTATTGGTTTGGAAAAACTGTTGTGTTTCACTTCACCCGATATTTAAACCTCTAGCCTCCATTGTCTATCTTATTTAAACCCTAAATATTTTTGGTACGCTTCCAATTTCAACACGTGGTTCTCGATAACTGAATTCTCAGAACGTTTTTCTACATTTTAACCCTAATAAATCCGTCATACAGGCATACTCTTTTTTTTTCTATGACTATTTAAATAATATAAATTCCGTTTAAAGGTTACCTCCCCTTAATAACACGCTAATCTAAACTGAAAAGGCGGTTACTGCCCCTCTTTTACATTTGTATTTGTTAAAGCATATTTTCTTTCCCTAAAAAATCCTTATAAGGATTATTATAAGGATTATTTCTTGTGTACCAACAAATCCCGTTCAAGGGAAGTAAGAGAAGCTTTAGTTGTGTATCTATTACACACGGTTATCTAACGTGTTTGGTTGCAGGCTAAATTTATCAAGAGAGCATTAAAAGATGGTGTCGTTTTTAAAAGAGGATTAGCTTACTTTTTTTTTTGTTGGATTTATTTTTCATGTTTTTTTTAAATGTATCAATATTGCCAATGGCCAATAGTAAGTCAATGTGTATTGGTTGTAAGCCCACTTTTTAAAATTCACATTTTTTTTCGTATATTTGGGAATGAATAGATTTTACATTTATTATAACTTAAAGTGAACACCCATAGCTTGTCTTATAAGTTATTGATAGTGCCACTTTTATTCAAGCCTTGTATAAAAACAAATTGGTTCTACACCTCGTGTGGGGGTGGATTGGGGGTGTCAATAACACTATCATTAGGTACCAGTAGTTGGGGGGGGGGGGGGGAGTACGAGAGTTAGAGCTTGGTGGATTCAGGGACGTCCTACCTACTTGAACCCAGGATACGATCTCAAGATTTTTAGGTTAGAAGTCGTGAGCCCTACCATCCGACCACGCCGTCTCATCGTATGTGTATGTACCTAGTGGCTAATAGTATTGTTGAATGTATGTGTGTATGCTTTGAGTTATTAGTGTGTGTAATATATCTGTATTCGTGTACGTGTTATCTTATGTTAGCTAATGTTAATAGTGTGTGTTTGTGTGCGTTTGTGTGTACTTGTTTGTGTATAGTCGTGTATTTTTGTATGTTTGTGTGTGTGTGTTGGTGTTTGTGCGTGTTAACAACATTAGTAAGTTGATATCGACCTACAACAACACAATACTCCTATTTAACGTAACAGTTAATAGTTAGGTTAAAAGAAAATACTACATATTCTTGTATGTTTCTTTCATGGAACGGTCTAGTGTATAGTATATGTATTTATACTATTCACGAAGCATTTCCAAAATTTATAACAGCGTCTGTTTATACATCGCGTGCGACGCGATATGCAAAGGTTGTTCTTTTCGCGATTGCGTGCGACTTAAGTGAATTAACTTCCTAAATTCGCTACAAACATACTATGAATACTGAAACAGAAACCTTAAACGTCTAACACGATTTACATCTAAAATGCATATCATGAATATTGAAGCAGTTATACAAGGGGACTTAACTCAATGTTACATCACAAACATTGAATAATAAAACAGGCCATAAAAATTACTAAAAATATTGAAGCAGAAACGAAACAACTTACTCGGTTTAATATCTAGAACACCTACGTTGAATATTAATATCTAAGACACATACGTTAAAAACACACTAAACAATGATGAAACATTCATGAAACATAAACTATGCACCTAACTCGATTAATTTTATAAAACACGATGGATAACGGAACAAACAGTAAATTCCTAACTGAAAATCGTCTTTAAAAAGCTTACGATGAATATTGAGGCTCTAGTTTACTAGCTGAAAAACGTCATTAGAATCTTACGGTGAATATTGAGACGATATTCCTTGATGAAAAAAATCTAAAAAAAAGAAAGAGAAAACTTACGATGAATATTAAAACAGCAGCCTTTTCCAAACTGCCATGTCAGATTAGCAAAATTATCTCGTACGATACTAGAGCGCAGGGGCGTAGCTAGGGGGGGGGGGGCGGGGGGTGCGGACCGCACCGGGTGTCACCATTTAGGGGGGTGACATCAAGGCAAAAAATAGCAAAATATATAGAGAAAAACTTGAGAAGGGGGGGGGGGTGCAAATCGAAAACTTGAGTGGGGGGTGGAAATCGAAAGTTTGAAGGGGGGGGGGGGGTGCAAATCGAAAACTTGAAAGTTTGTCCCCGGGAAGGGTCGCTACGCCTCTGGGGGGTGACCTTTAAGTGCCGCACCGGGTGACACCCAACCTCGCTACGCCACTACTAGAGCTAACCTAACCCTGACCACGCTTCTGCTCTATGATTGAACTATCCTTCTAACCTCCTCCAATATTTCTGTCAGATATCGCTATTGATATGGACTTTCATTAAATTAACCAACTCACGTGACTAGATAGAAGTACGAGGGGTCACGTTTTTTTTTAAATATTGATATGTAAACGATGAATTAGTTGTGAATGGTTGATTGCTTGGTTGATTGCTTGAGGCCTACGTCGGAGAATTTTTTTTTGTTTATTGACGACCCAAGACGGTAACATACATGGCTTTATCTCCCCTGTTAAATGAGATGGCCAAAAGGGTCAATATATTCTTTTTATTTCGTGTCGTTTAGCAACAGATACTGATAGATTTACTTCTTCTCGGCTATTGAACATCTAGTCCAAAAAATGGATACTTCAGGTTTTTTGAATAATTTTTGTTGTAATAAAAGAGGGCAGAACCCCAGACACGCCATTGTGTCTAGACTTACCGTCTAGCTACTTAACAAAAAGAAAAACATTTTTCACGTTTAGGTAAAAAAAAAACAAGCCTGACGTCATTACGTCCCTTGCAAACCAGTGCACGCGCCGAAACAACAATGACAAAAACAGGAGCCTCTTTTCTCCATCAGCTTAATTAAAATTGGCTTTTACGCTTATTAACCTTTTTAGAACTTCCATCTTTTTTTATAAATCCATCCTATTTTTAGTGCGAGTTAGGGATTAAGTGAATAATCCGTTAGTTTGAAATCCGCCCAAGTTTTGCACCAGGGAACCCGTTTGTACACACTCCAGGGCAGACAATCTAACATCAACTTGTGCACCAAGTGACATGTGCACCTATATGACATACTCTGACTTGTAAACGTATGTGACACCCACATGATACCCATATGACACCCAGCGTGTGTGCACTTATATGACACCCATTTGACACCCATTTGACACCCATATGACACCCACATGACACCCACATGACACCCACATGACACCCACATGACACCCACATGACACCCACATGACACCCACATGACACCCACATGACACCCACATGACACCCATTTGACACCCATATGACACCCATTTGACACCCATATGACACCCACATGACACCCACATGACACCCACATGACACCCACATGACACCCACATGACACCCACATGACACCCACATGACACCCACATGACACCCACATGACACCCATATGACACCCATATGACACCCATATGACACCCATATGACACCCATATGACACTCATATGACACCCATATGACACCCATATGACACCCATTTGACACCCATATGACACCCATATGACACCCATATGACACCTATATGACACCCACATGACACCCACATGACACCCACATGACACCCACATGACACCCACATGACACCCACATGACACCCATATGACACCCACATGACACCCACATGACACCCACATGACACCCACATGACACCCATATGACACCCACATGACACCCATATGACACCTATTTGACACCCATATGACACCCACATGACACCCACATGACACCCACATGACACCCATATGACACCCACATGACACCCACATGACACCCATATGACACCTATTTGACACCCATATGACACCTATATGACACCTATATGACACCTATATGACACCTATATGACACCTATATGACACCTATATGACACCCATATGACACCTATATGACACCTATATGACACCTATATGACACCTATATGACACCCATATGACACCCATATGACACCCATATGGCACCCATATGACACCCATATGACACCCACATGACACCCATATGACACCTATTTGACACCCATATGACACCTATATGACACCTATATGACACCTATATGACACCTATATGACACCTATATGACACCTATATGACACCCATATGACACCCATATGACACCCATATGACACCCATATGACACCCATATGACACCCATATGACACCCACATGACACCCATATGACACCTATTTGACACCCATATGACACCTATATGACACCTATATGACACCTATATGACACCCATATGACACCCATATGACACCCATATGACACCCATATGACACCCATATAACACCCATATGACACCCATATGACACCTACATGACACCTATATGACACCCACATGAAACCCAGTGACACGTGTACCCATATGACATTCAGTGACGTGTGCGCCAATTGATCCCTCCTATATTGTTTTTAGACAACACCTCACCCAAAAAATCTTTGAAATAATTTAAACTGACATTTTTGGAGTTTGGGACGACATGGTCAGGGGGGAAAGAGCACAACTGCTAACCCGAAAGGTTTGAGTTCGGATCCTGGGTGTCTCTGAGTTCATTCAGCTCTGACTCACGTTAGGGGAAGTAAACTTAGCTGGGCGTGAACTGACCACACAATCCCCTCAACTTTTGAGGTCACGGAAACTCTACATCACCTGCACTACTGATCTTTCATGAGTGTAATGTTGAGGTCTCGTCAGTTTTAGCACACTGTCAGTGTGACAGTTTAGCACTAAGAAACGCCAGTAAAAGTAAGGAAAGACAACTCCAGCAAGCGGCAGACAAATCAGACTAATACAGACACAAGGGGAACCATCCTGGTAAAGGGTAGATAAGCTGGTAACTACGGAGTCGAAGTAAGGGAAGCAATTTAGGCAGTACATACGTTTGACTTTAGCAATAAAGGGGAGAAAACTCAGCTTGAATTTCCATTTGTTGTATTGATAGGGTGTTTGGAGTGCAGTGTATCGCAGTTCACTTTAAAAGTACTCTATGTTTAACACATTGGATAACTTGAAGACGCTAGTATGGAATATTGTCAGTCTCTCGTTCTATGACAATGTGACGCCTGGCTATGTGTTAATGTCACACATGCGCAGTGATGATCAACTTAAATCTTCGACACATTGAACTAACTAGGACACTCATGAAGACAACTGCTAGTAAGCTCAATAGAAAACCCACTAAGAAACCCACTAGGAGGAGACCCACTAAGAAACCCACAAAAAACCCACTAAGAAACCCACTAAGAAACCCACTAAGAAACCCACTAAGAAACCCACTAAGAAATCCACTAAGAAACCCACTAAGAAACCCACTAAGAAACCCACTAAGAAACCCACTAAGAAACCCACTAAGAAACCCACTAAGAAACCCACTAAGAAACCCACTAAGAAACCCACTAAGAAACCCACTAAGAAACCCACTAAGAAATCCACTAAGAAACCCACTAAGAAACCCACTAAGAAACCCACTAAGAAACCCACTAAGAAACCCACTAAGAAACCCACTAAGAAACCCACTAAGAAATCCACTAAGAAACCCACTAAGAAACCCACTAAGAAACCCACTAAGAAACCCACTAAGAAACCCACTAAGAAACCCACTAAGAAACCCACTAAGAAACCCACTAAGAAACCCACTAAGAAACCCACTAAGAAACCCACTAAGAAACCCACTAAGAAACCCACTAAGAAACCCACTAAGAAACCCACTAAGAAACCCACTAAGAAACCCACTAAGAAACCCACTAAGAAACCCACTAAGAAACCCACTAAGAAACCCACTAAGAAACCCACTAAGAAACCCACTAAGAAACCCACTAAGAAACCCACTAAGAAACCCACTAAGAAACCCACTAAGAAACCCACTAAGAAACCCACTAAGAAACCCACTAAGAAACCCACTAAGAAACCCACTAGGAAACCCACTAAGAAACCCACTAAGAAACCCACTAAGAAACCCACTAAGAAACCCACTAAGAAACCCACTAAGAAACCCACTAAGAAACCCACTAAGAAACCCACTAAGAAACCCACTTAGAAACCCACTAAGAAATCCACTAAGAAACCCACTAAGAAACCCACTAAGAAACCCACTAGGAAACCCACTAGGAAACCCACTAAGAAACCCACTAGGAAACCCACTAGGAAACCCACTAGGAAAGCCACTTGGAAAGCCACTAGGAAAGCCACTTGGAAAGCCACTAGGAAAGCCACTAGGAAAGCCACTTGGAAAGCCACTTGGAAAGCCACTTGGAAAACCACTAGGAAACCCACTAGGAAACCCACTAGGAAACCCACTAGGAAAGCCACTTGGAAAGCCACTAGGAAAGCCACTTGGAAAGCCACTAGGAAAGCCACTAGGAAAGCCACTTGGAAAGCCACTTGGAAAGCCACTTGGAAAACCACTAGGAAAGCCACTAGGAAAGCCACTAGGAAAGCCACTAGGAAAGCCACTAGGAAAGCCACTAGGAAAGCCACTAGGAAAGCCACAAGTACACATACAAGTACTCTACTCATACAAGTACACATCCAAGTACACCTAATAGCGCAACCACTAAGACACGTGTAATTATTAAGTTAGCATTATAAAATATGATTATAATTACAAAATGATGTTTTAATTATTTTAGACTTTGAAGAAGAAAACCTATAAATAAAACCATAAATAATTAGAAGATTGCTCGATTTTTCTCAAGTAGACTGCCCGATAATGTGTAAGGGGAAGAGAGAGGTGGAATAATTATCAACCTTTTCAATTCAACAATTCTTCGACCCATTAAAGTGTAGTTCAGCTTTAAATAAATTACATGAAAACTATGGTCCAAATTTAAAAATCCAGTTATATTTTTTCTCGTTCTTCTGATGTTGTTTAGTTTACTTCGGCTGTTGTTTAGTTTACTTCGGCTGTTTTGTTTACTTCGGCTGTTGTTTTGTTTACTTCGGCTGTTGTTTTGTTTACTTCGGCTGTTGTTTTGTTTACTTCGGCTGTTGTTTTGTTTACTTCGGCTGTTGTTTTGTTTACTTCGGCTGTTGTTTTGGCTGTTGTTTTGTTTACTTCGGCTGTTGTTTTGTTTACTTCGGCTGTTGTTTAGTTTACTTCGGCTGTTGTTTTATTTACTTCGGCTGTTGTTTTATTTCCTTCGGCTGTAGTTTTATTTACTTCGGCTGTTGTTTTATTTCCTTCGGCTGTTGTTTTGTTTACTTCGGCTGTTGTTTTGGCTGTTGTTTTGTTTACTTCGGCTGTTTTGTTTACTTCGGCTGTTGTTTTGGCTGTTGTTTTGTTTACTTCGGCTGTTTTGTTTACTTCGGCTGTTTTGTTTACTTCGGCTGTTGTTTTGGCTGTTGTTTTGTTTACTTCGGCTGTTGTTTAGTTTACTTCGGCTGTTGTTTTGTTTACTTCAACTGGCAGGTGTCTGTACTTTTTCGAAAGTAATTAAAATGTGCCCCATATTGATTTACAATATGCAAATCTGTACGACTGATGACTTCCGGTGACTCTGGGGTAATCAAGGGAGAGTACTCGATACTCTTGAGTTACTTCCCTTGGTGAATTTTTTTTTCTCAATTGAATGGTATCTGGAAGGTTTACTAAGAGAGACCTGATCATTATTGTTGACATGGGTGAAAGGCGTATGGTTTATGTATGTACATTTCCTTTTACGTGTACTTTGAAATATATTAAAATTTTAACTTTTAAAATTTAGAAAATTTTATATTTTAAAAGTGAAATATTGCACCGAGGTTTTGTAAGGGCAAATTTGATTGGCTATTCAATGTATCCCCTACAACTATTTCTGTCCAAAATACCTCATTTCTCCTCCGGTAAATAATGTATTAAAATATTAAACGTCAGCATGTCTAAGAGAAGGGTAAAAAAAATAATTAAATTTGTTTTTTATATGGCAATGAGAAAAAAGTTAAGAAATTAATTTTGATTTTTTAAAAATATTGTTTAGTTACCTAACATGATAATTAACAAAATACATTAATTTTTTTTAATCCATTTTTTTTTAAATGACTGTTTTTACCATCACACATGTTTTAATAACAGCGCATTTGAAAATTAAATCCTTAAAAGCTTAACTGGGATGCTATAGTTAGAAGCACTGGCTCTATCACACATGTACCAAGTATTTCAGCGGTTCTCAAACGTTTGTCACTAAAACTCTCCGTGAAACAAAATATAAACTTGGCGTCTCCATATCTTCTCTATACCTTTACCCTAATTCTTTTAGCTAATGGCATAATAATAGCCCATTATTAACAGGAATAACCAGACCCTTCCCGGCGCCCACTCAAACTTTCGATATGCACCCCCCCCCCCCCTCAAGATTTTCGATTTGCACCCCCCCCCCCCCTCAAACTTTTGATTTGCACCCCCCCTCCCTCAAACTTTCGATTTGCACCCCCTCAACCTTTCAATTTATTTTTCCAACCCATTTTGGCGCCCCCTAAGGTCGGCGCCCGGGGACATATGTTCCCCCCCCCCGCACCTACCCTCCTCGCTACGCTACTGGGAATAACTATAACCTTTATTGATTTCAGTAACCATACCCATAGAGTTTATTGATTCGTAAAACCAAATCCCTTATTGATTGATATAACCATAACCCTTGTTGATTGATATAACCATAACCCTTATTGATTGATATAACCATAACCCTTGTTGATTGATATAACCATAACCCTTATTGATTGATATAACCATAACCCTTGTTGATTGATATAACCATAACCCTTGTTGATTGATATAACCATGACCCTTATTGATTGATAAAACCATAACCCTTGTTGATTTCTGTAGCCATACCACTTTAAGACTGGTTTATCCATAGCTATTGATTCCTACAGCCATGTTTATTAATGAGTGTTTTAAATCTAGCCCATATGGGAATACACTTCAAATGTGTGAACCATTGAACACTTTTGAAACAATGTCAGGAAGTACAAACATTCAGCGATCTGATAGCCAATTCTTTATGTGTGCGTCTACCAAAGTCTCTCAAGACAAACGTTACTTATATATATATATATATATATATATATATATATATATATATATATATATATATATATATATATATGTGTGTGTGTGTATATGTGTGTGTGTGTGTATATGTGTGTGTGTGTGTATATGTGTGTGTATATATGTGTGTGTATATATGTGTGTGTATATATGTGTGTGTATATATGTGTGTATATATGTGTGTATATATATATATATATATATATATATATATATATATATATATATATATATATATATATATATATATATATATATATATATATATATATATCCACGATATAAATATTCACGTATTTAAATATTTCTAATGTTGTTTCAGTACTATTCCGCCCCACCCCAGGGAGACCCCCCCCCCCAGTCGACCCAGGCCTCTCCTGATCACACTTGTAAAGCAAGGCGGTGACAAAAATGCGTGGCTTACGCAAATGTAAGCCACCATAATGTTGTTTATCACTCTTTCTAGATAATTCGAACATAATTATGTATCTCTCAGTTCTGGGCCATCTTAATGTTTCAGTACTTGGCTATTCGACCAGCTCAGTACTTGACCACCCTACATGGCTAGTACTTGACCACCCTACATGGCTAGTACTTGGCCATCCTACATGGCTAGTACTTGGCCACCCTACATGGCCAGTACTTGGCCACCTGACTTGGTCAGTACTTGGCCACTGTACTGGGTCAGTACTTGGCCACCCTGCTGTGTCAGTACTTGGCCACACTACTGCACCAGTACTTGTCCACCCTACTGGGCCAGTACTTGGCCACCCTACTGGGTCAGTACTTGGCCACCCTACTGGGCCAGTACTTGGCCATCCTACTGGGTCAATACTTGGCCACCCTGCTGGGCCAGTACTTGGCCACCCTACAGGGCCAGTACTTGGCCACCCTACTGGGCCAGTACTTGGCCACCCTACTGGACCAGTACTTGGCCATCCTACTGGGCCCTAACTTGGCCATCCTCTGGCTAAGTACTTGGCCACTGTACTGGGCCAGTACTTGGCTATCCTACTGGGCCAGTACTTGGCCATCCTACTGGCTAAGTACTTGGCCACCCTACTGGCTAAGTACTTGGCCACCCTACTGGCTAAGTACTTGGCCACCCTACTGGCTAAGTACTTGGCCACCCTACTGGCTAAGTACTTGGCCACCCTACTGGCTAAGTACTTGGCCACTCTACAGGCTAAGTACTTGGCCACCCTACTTTGCCATTACTTGGCCACCCTACATGGCCAGTACTTGGTCACCCTACTGGGCCAGTAGTTGGCCACCCTACTGGGCCAGTACTTGGCCACCCTACTGGGCCAGTACTTGGCCACCCTACTGAATTATTACGTGACCGAAAAGCGACTGCCTGTGTGTGTTAACTAACAGTTCCAGAAAAAAAATGTCCGAACCTTGGACAGTCCCGGCCTCAAAGAGACCATCTTTAATTGGCGAGTAATGAAGAAACAGCTTTCCTGCCCGCATCGATTTCCCGGGGGGTGAGGGAGACTTCCTTTTCCCTGCTGCACACCCTCTCCCACAACAACCCCACCCTCCACCCCCCCCCACTTCACTACTACCCACGAGTCCTTTATTTATACAAGTGTCCAGTCCCCTAGAAGATTGCCAGTATTTCTCGCTGTCCAATTCTATCACAGTTTTTCTTCTTCTTTTGACACAATTACTGGCTAGATTCAGTGATGTAGTGACTCATTTTGGCGTTCAGGGTGGACTTTCAATTTCCCAAATAGTGTATATATATATATATATATATATATATATATATATATATATATATATATATATATATATATATATATATATATATATAGTATATATATATAGTATATATATATAGTATATATATAGAGTATATATATGTCTAGCTTTCTTAAAATTTATTATTTAAAATATTTAAAAAAAAAAACTAACGTGAGTCCAAAAAGAATGACATTATTTAAAAAAAAAAGATTAAAGTTGCATCATGTCTGGTCATTATCAGACAAGTCTAGAAATGACAGTCTTAGCGTAGGTCTGGATCCTCTGGGGGTGTTTCATGGGGCGTGGTGGGAAACGCTGGGTCAGATTGGCTAAATTTGTACACGGGGCGTCTGGTGCTTGTTGTGTTAGTTGTAAGCGGTGTTAGATGTAAGCAAGTTGTGAGATATAAGCAAGTGGTTAATTTGTTGTTAGGTGTAAGCGCGTTGTTGGATGTCAGAAAGTTGTTAGAAGTAAGCAAGTGGTTGTTAGATGTAAGCAAGTTGTTGTTAGATGTAAGCAAATTGTTAGAGATGTAAGCAAGTTGTTAGAGATGTAAGTAAGTTGTTAGAGATGTAAGCAAGTTGTTAGAGATGTAAGTAAGTTGTTAGAGATGTAAGTAAGTTGTTAGAGATGTAAGTAAGTTGTTAGAGATGTAAGTAAGTTGTTAGAGATGTAAGCAAGTTGTTAGAGATGTAAGCAAGTTATTGTTAGAGATGTAAGTTGTTAGAGATGTAAGCAAGTTGTTAGAGATGTAAGCAAGTTGTTAGAGATGTAAGTAAGTTGTTAGAGATGTAAGTAAGTTGTTAGAGATGTAAGCAAGTTGTTAGAGATGTAAGCAAGTTGTTAGAGATGTAAGCAAGTTGTTAGAGATGTAAGCAAGTTGTTAGAGATGTAAGTAAGTTGTTAGAGATGTAAGTAAGTTGTTAGAGATGTAAGTAAGTTGTTAGAGATGAAAGTAAGTTGTTAGAGATGTAAGTTGTTAGAGATGAAAGCAAGTTGTTAGAGATGTAAGCAAGTTGTTAGAGATGTAAGTTGTTAGAGATGTAAGTAAGTTGTTAGAGATGTAAGTAAGTTGTTAGAGATGTAAGCAAGTTGTTAGAGATGTAAGCAAGTTGTTAGAGATGTAAGTAAGTTGTTAGAGATGTAAGTAAGTTGTTAGAGATGTAAGTAAGTTGTTAGAGATGTAAGTAAGTTGTTAGAGATGTAAGTAAGTTGTTAGAGATGTAAGCAAGTTGTTAGAGATGTAAGCAAGTTGTTAGAGATGTAAGCAAGTTGTTAGAGATGTAAGTAAGTTGTTAGATGTAATCAAGATTTTGTAAGGTGTAAGTAAGTTGTTAGATGTAATCAAGATTTTGTAAGGTGTAAGAAAGTTGTTAGGTGTAAGAAAGTTGTTAGGTGTAAGAAAGTTGTTGTTAGATGTAAGCAAGATGTTGTTAGATGTAAGCAAGATGTTGTTAGATATAAGCAAGATGTTGTTAGATGTAAGCAAGATGTTGTTAGATGTAAGCAAGATATTGTTAGATGTTGTTAGATGTAAGAAAGTTGTGAAAGCTGCTGTGTCATGTCAAATTTTACATGGGTGTTGTGATGCTGGACGTTGTTGGGGAAATTACTTTGGTAAGGATTACATCTGATAACATCTGATTATATCTTATTACATCTGATTACATTTGATTGCATTTTAATTGCATCTGTTTACATCTGGTTTTTCTTTGAGTTGTCACATCTTGCGTATATCAAACAAGAACCCGCTTACACGTTACCACAGCTTGCTCATATCTAACCGTAATTTACTTACATCTTATTACATATTGCTTTATTCTAACCACAACTTGCTTATAGTTAGATACACTTTGCTTACATATAACACGAATTCCCTTATATCTAATTGCACATTACTTGCATCTAACCAAAACTTGATTACACATAAACACAACACTATAGAAACGACGCGCTTCCATTTTCGTACACATTGCTTAGATCTAACCACCACTTCCTTACATCAAATTACATTCTGCTAACATCCAACCATCACTTTCTCTTACATAACCACCACTTCCTTACATCTAATTACATTCTGCTTACATCTAACCATCAATTGCTCTTAACTAACCATCACTTCCTTACATCTAATGACATCCTGCTTACATCCAACCATCCCTTACTCTTACATAACCACCCCTTGCTTACATCAAATTACATCCTGCTTACATCTTGCTTACACCAGCTACACCTGATTGCCTATCTTATCCACAACATCATCTGTCGTACGTGTGACAGCCGTCACTGTGAAGAGAAAATACAAATCCGTTTCGTCTTCCTCGTTTGTTACCCCCCCCCCCACCCCTATACCCACTCCTGTACTCACCCCTCCCCCCACATTTACACCTCCCCCTCAACCCCCTACCCGCATCGACACCTTCCCCACAATTCTACTCCCCCACATGCTCACCCCCACTACCCGCACTCTACCACTCTTTCCACACTTCCACCTCCCCCGTACCCTCACCCCCACTACCCGCACCCTACCACATTTTCCCCCACACTTCCCCCGCCCCACCCTCACCCCCGCTCATATTTTAACCCTCGACGCACGAGCATGGCTCCGCTGTGAGCAGGTCCTCGTCTGCTGACCACAAGTGGTAAGCACTGAATCTCACGCGCAGTGTACCAGGGACTAGCTGTTCCACTCGGAGCTTATGTAAGTACAGGAATTCACGTGATTTTTAAACTCATTAGAGCTTATGGTCAATCCGAATATTTTAAAAAATTAATTAAAGATTTTAAAGGAGCTTTTTTTTAATTCTAATTACGAAACGTAATTAAAAAACGTAATTAATAATATGTGTATTTAACTAATGATAAAGCAAAAAATAGAGACAGTTATTGTTAACAATATTCGTAAATATATTAAAATTTAGATTTAACAAGAATATTTTTTCTCCTATTTTCGGATCAAAACTGTTTCAAATTCTCTTGGGAATATAATCCTATTAAACTGGACACACCGTCTGGTAAATTTATAAGAATAATAATAATAATTCTTATGTTGCTACTTTATATTATTTAGATGTGGTTGGTGAGTTTTTGTTTTTAACAATTTGATTTTTACAACGAATTAAGACGAGACTGTGTTTATCATTTATTTCTAAACTTTAGCTATTGTATACCATTTGTGTCACTGTTTAACAATTTTTTCATTTTTTTTATCATTTCTTTCAGTGTTTATCATTTATTTCTGTTTTTATCATTTCTTTCAATGTTTATCATTTATTTCTGTGTTTATCATTTGTTTCAATGTTCATCATTCTAGTGTTCAGTGTTTATTATTTATTTCAGTTTTTATCATTTCAATGTTTATCATTTTTTTCTAGCTAGTGCTTATCGTTTTTCTACCCATGTAAGCTAAGTAGGAAAATATTAGTGTTGTCTCCCTTTGCACAATCTTTATAAGCTTATCGTATAGAACTAAATGATAAGTTTTTAAACAAGGAAACTACTCATACATTTCATTAGCATATGTTCACGTTCGTTCCGGAAATACACGGGTTTGATGACCTCGGCATACTGGGGTTACGGCACTTTTTTCCATATCGTGAGTCAGGTAACATATTCAAAATCCCGGGATCCGAACCCGAGACCCATGAGTTAGCACTCATGAGCTTTTCCATTCGACCTGTAAAAAAAAAATTTTCAAACCTGACAGTATGAAGAGGGAAAGTGAAGTAGAGTTTACCTGTTTCTGTGACCTCGGCATATGAAGGGACAGTGTGGTCAGCACTATGCCCAGCCGCCTTTACTTTCCCTAACATCAGTCAGGTACCCATCAGAGTTGGGTGGACTCAGGGACGTTGACCCGGATTCGAACTCGAGATTTCCGTGTTAGCAGAAATGAGCTCTAACATCCAACCAGTACGAAAAATTATCTTAAATAATTGTAATTAATTATTAGTTCATCCGTTGTTAATGACTGTGTCACATTTTGGTTTTGTACGACATCCCCTCTAACTATTAAACCAAATCTTTCGCAAGATTTGATTTTGTTCACGGCAAGTTGTTCAAGGTTTTCAGACACTACAGCTCTGGTTTATATCAACAAGAACGGACATATTGAATACATGCTGTGTTTCACATACTCGTAGTACGATATAGCTGAAGTTGGTTATGATATCGTTAAATACACTTGTTCAAGTATATATTTTCTACATTAATTTTTTAAAATTTCATTTCCTCCTGGGGCGGGATAGACGTGCTACCCCTTATTCCCACCCACCCCCCTCTCCAACCCCGAAATAAATGTCTAAAAAAACCTCTAATTCTGATCTATATGAGCACCTTGCCCCATTAGGCCCGCAAGCCGTATTAGTACTAGCCTATAAATAACACACCGGTATTTAAATGTGAACCGGTAGATCGACTATTTGTCCCCCAGCGATATTAATAAATGCACTTACACTTTTTATCTAATCTATCTATATACTACTAAAAGTCAAGTTTGTTTACATGTTTGAATATTTATTTGTTTGTTTTTTTGTTTGTTTTTTTGTTTGCCTGATTGACTATCTCGCATGGTTGCACTCATCGTGGAAAGCTGTAAAATAGTATGTAGGTAGAGAAAATTTTTTGTTTTAAGACAGACTGTTAATCACCAATTTATTTAAAGACGTTAATTAATTTATAGATTTATTCATAGTTAAATTAACCGTATTTTTTTTAAAATGTTAATACTTTGAATAAACTTTGTGGGGATAGTGACGTCCCTTGATGTGTTAACTTTTTGGTACAATAAAAATGGCGGACTCCATCATAGACTTTGTGGCCCATTCAAAAGCTTAACGCGTTACAAAGCTAATTTTCTGCCGGCTATAACTTAAACAATACGTCCGTTTGCTGTATTTATTACGTTCCAACACTTATATCAATTTTCAACTGTCTTTTTCATTTAGTTTTACGATAAATTTCTCTAGATCTAAAGATCAGCTATCGAAGGAAAGTTATGAATCTAGCCTAGATCTAGATCTAGCCTAGATGTAGGTCACTAGACTCAATGTAAATTCTAGATCTAGACTTAATGTAAATTCTACATCTAGAATCTATTTCAGGCCTTAATTATTTTATATAAATCTTTGTTTGGCTAATTTAAGATAAAATTTAATTTGAAAGTTAGTACTACTAGACTTTGATCTAGATCTAGAATCTATACGCGTAAATCAAGTTGCATAAGAAGACACATAGTATAGTATAAAACTTCACTTGTGTCATCACGAGTAAATAGCTAAAATTGTAGCGTAGTCGGCTCTCATGCAGGTGGCACGGGTTCTAGACCAATATGTCAATGAAATTTTTTTTTTCAATTTTTTTTTTTAGATGTGAATGATAAAGTTGCCTATCTGAACTTGGCAAGATACAGGGCAGGTGAAGTAGAGTTCATCTGTTTCTTTGTCCTAAGCATATGAAAGTATAGTGTGATCAGAGACATGCTCGGCTGGAATCGTTTTTTAAACGATAAATACATGTTGTCTGAGACTTGGCGGGACACTGGGCAGGTGAAGTAGAGTTGAGTAGGTCACATGTGACGTCAGTATATGAAGGGATAGTCCGAAATCGGTGTTTTCGGTGTTTTTAAAAGATAAAAAACATATTTTTGAATGTGGGGTCTGTTTTTTGTGACGATAAGTGACACTGCAGTAGCGTAGCGAGGAGGGGGGGCGGGAGGGGGGGGGGGAAGTGGAGGCGAGGGGAGGAGGAGGGGGGAAGGGGGGGGGACATATGTTGGGGCGCCAAAATGGTTTGGAAAAATAAATTGAAAGGTTGAGGGGGTTCAAATCGAAAGTTTGAGTGGGGGGGGGGGTGCCCATCAAAAGTTTGAGGGGGGTTTCAAATCGAAATCTTGCGGGGGGGGGGGGGGGGGTTCAAATCGAAAACTTTGTCCCCCGGGCGCCGGGAAGGGTCGCTCTGCATCTGAGTGACAGACCTGATGTTTTTTTATTGATGACCCCCGAAACCCACAGTTATCCAACGGATGACGGGTATTCTAGTAATAACTATAGTTTACTGAAGCTACAGTTTTTGTTTGAGCTAGAATCTATTTGCTGATTTGAGATTTTACTCAGCTTTAAAACTCTACGTTTCCAGAGTTTCTTCCAGGCATCTCTTCGGGGGGTGGCTCTCCACCCCCACCACCTCCCAAACGAAATGGAATTTATAAATAAAATATATACTTTTAACAGTGTCCCCCCCCCCCCCCCCCCCCCGAAAATTTCAAGTTCACCCCCCCTCCCTCCCAATCGGAGAAAAGTCTGGAAGAAACACTGGACGTTTCACATTTACTTTTCCATTAAACGAATTTCAACAGCAACTGCATTAGCTATAGTTTAGCTATTTGTTTAGTTATTGTTTAGTTATTGTGTGTAATTAGGTTATGAGATTAGTATTTGTGGAGTGTTGCAACAGTCAGTAGCGTAACCAGGATCGTCTTAAGGGGGGTTTATATATCCCAGGGACAAACTTTAGATTTGCACCCCCCTAAAACTTTAAATATATATACCGAGGGGTCTATCGGGGGCTTAGACCCCCCCTAACCCCCCTGCCTACGCCACTGGCAACAGTCTTACAATACTTGTGTCGACCGTAACCTCAGACCTGCCAGGTATTTGGACCAACATGATCGGATCTCGGCACGGACAGATAATAAGGACTGTATTCACAAAGTGATGGTTTGTAAATTAAGGGGAGGCTATTACCGCGGTGATGGGAATTTGATGAGGTTCTGTCGCTTAGTAGATCTTAATGGCTCCCTAACTACATGTGACCACTAATTGTTTACATCTGATCACGAATTGCTTTACATCTGACCACTTACATCTGACCACTAACTGCTTACATCTTACAACTAATTGCTTACGTGTGACCACTAATTGCTTACATATGACGACTAATTGCTTACATCTCATCACTAACTGCTTACATTTGACCACTAACTACTTTCATCCGGTCAGTGATTGCTAATATCTGACCACTATTCGCTTACACTTGACTACCAACTGCTTACACTTGATAACTAATTGCTTATGTCTGACCATTAATTGCTTACACCCCACCACTTATTACTTACATATGGCCACTACCACTGGTAACCCCCCCCCCCCCCCTCGCTACCCTTCGTCCACCCTACATCTTTCCCCACAACCACCGCCACTCTCACTCCCGTTTCCTTCAGATTTCCATCATTGTTGTACACCAAAAAAAATTCTACCCAATTGGAAATATTTTTCTTCCATGAGCCAGCATCCTGACTTCATCAATGTAGCCGTTCACTGTATAACTCGGATGAATGCTTTTACGATAATTATGTACTTCCGGTTTAAAAAACACAACAGCGTTTTTTACGGCAAATTTAAGTGGCTCGCGTAACTATTATTGATTTTAAACAAAGCTGAGGTCTTTCCTGGCAAGTCAGTAAAACACAAACTTATGGCCGAAGTTGTCGGAAAAACCTGGCCATTAACGAGATAAAATGGATAATAAAAGTCCGACAACTTTGGCTTAAAGACGAAGTCTGGTTTGCTCCCTTTTTAAACGGTGTTGCTCATTCAAGAAATGTTGTCAGCGGCGTCTTAATTAAGGATAAATAATGATTTTGCTGTGTTTCTGTAAAGTTAAATGAAATCGGAATTGGCTTACATATCACCGCGTCTTTCTTACATCTCACCTGTGCCAGATTTACCTGAAAGCCAGAAAAAAAACTTAGCCTAGGGCCAATACGTTTGTGTGTGTTCCAATTTAATTCTCCACCCCCCCCCCCCCCCCTCTGTTAGTGAGTTACAAAGAGAAATCTGTTTGATTTCTTGATTGCAATTATTGGAGGGGAATGTCTCCATCACAGCTCTGATGGGTACCTAACTCATGTTCGGGAAAGTAAAGTCTGCTGGGCATAGTGCTGACCACACTATCCCTTCATATGCCGAGGTCGCAGAAACAAGTGAACTCTACTTGCCCTACATACCGTCAGGTTTGAAAAGGGAACTTTACTTTTTTTACTAATAAAATATTTGGAAATTAAAAAAAAAAAATACAAATTCAAACCTATTTAAAGCTAACATTTTGAACCTGAACATCTTTAAGCAAATAAAATAGTTCACATGTTTCGGTTATCTCGACATATGAAGGTATAATATGGTCAGCACTATGCTCAGTGTTGCCTTTACTTTCCCAAGAATAGTCATACAGACTTGAGCCTGGTATCCGAACTCACGACATACTTGTTTGCAGTCATATGCTCTACCATCCGACCACGCCATCATATACCCACATACCACAACAGTATTTCAGAGGTCTTTATTCTGTTTTAGATACCAAGGTTCCCAAATAGTATATTGGACGGCAGTATCTCACTGGCAAAATACATTTGACGTACAGATGTAGTATTAACTCAAGTAGAATCATTTAGTCTAAACCCTTGCCTTGCTTATATAGCCTACATGTATCTGCAATAACGACGTTTATGTAGTTACCGCGTAGTATATAAAATTTACCTTAAATCTCTTATTCAACTAGCATAAAACTCCTGATTTATCTTGTCAGACAAAACAGCGGACCTCCGTGACAACTACAAAAAAAAATGATGGGGAAAAATCGCCACAAACTAAATCAAACGTAATAAATACCACACTGGCAGAAAGCCACATGAAACGTGTTTCTATCGATTCCCTACAGCGAGGCTCCGTTTCCCTAGTTTTTTTTTTTACACCGCTTGCTCCAGCGCCCCCTGGTCAGCGACATATCCGCTCACACGGGATCGTGATCCTGCTGAATATGGGGGATCAAAACAGGACATGACGCGACAATAGACCCGCGGGCTGGGGGAGAGAGGGGGTGGGGGTGGAGAGACGAGAAGTATGGGGGAAATATCAAAATGTTTTTATACCATTTCAAGTCGAGCTTGAGAGATGGGCCCACATTCTTAAGAACCCCCCCCCCCCACTTCCTCCCTCCCCCCCCCCAATGTCCATACACACCCACTCACACACACATCATTTTTATTAGGATAAATGTCGTAAATTATGCAATCTAATTAAAGATAAAAATAATTAATATTTTAATGAGCTCGTTAGCGTGTGTAGGGGCAATAAAAAAAACCGCTGTAAAAATGTATCATTCCTCAATATCCCCCTCTCTCATCTTATCTCTCTCCACTCTCTCCCACTCTTCCTCCTCTATTTCATCTTTTCTCTCTCCCTTTTCTTTCTCCCCTCTCTTTCCCGCACTCAGCTATCACTGTATCTCTCGCTCAAATACTATTTGTCTCATTCTTTGCCTCCAATTCGCCTTTCTCTTTCTCCACCCCTCTCCCCCTCCTTTTTCTCTCTGTCTCTCTAACACTGGCAATGATTACACGAGAAATCCCTCACATATTATGTTTCTCCATAAATTCTCTGATTAATTACGTGATATAATAAATTGAATTTAAAATAAATGTATCGCTCTATATCAATCAATCAATCTCCCTCCCTCCCACCCACTATCTTCATTCCTCTCTGTATTTCTCTGTATCTCTTTCTCTCTGTCTACTAATATATATATAAATCTATAAGTTTTTTGGGTTTTTTTTCTAGTCATTTTGTTAGCATTGTGCAATACTCTGAGAGTGTTTTACATCTGATTCCCCAACGATAACCAGAAACTCATTAATGCTGAGTAAATTAAAGTTAAAAAGCTGCCATTAATGCTGAGTAAATTAAAGTTAAAAAGCTGCTATTCTCCGGGTCAGTATGACCAGTATTCGAATCCCGAGCCCCGAATTGTAAAAGAAATAAGTTATACTCAAGATTCATGCATGACAGTTTTAGAGCGGGTACATTCTATTGGTTGTAAAAAGCTGCTTGTTTGGGGGTAACAAGTCATTTACTGCATCCATTCGACGTTGAAAGAATTAGCTGGACTATCGGACGTATTTAAAAAAATGGGTGGTTATAGATTTAGTGAGAGCTAAATGAGTGTTCAGACGTACTGTTGGTTAATCTCGCCGTGTTGCAGTCGTTGTCTGGGATTAAAAGGGAGATCAGCAATCACTTCGTGTCTAAGTAGAACAGAGAAGAACAGGCTTCATATACCGTGTATAATCCTAATCCGGTTTTTGAAAAAGTCGATAGTCATTGCGATCCAACTTCAAAATGTATTGCTTTTTAAAATTTCATCAACGAAACTCAATCTTGTCTAAGTCAGATTCGAACCCTTAACTAAAAAAAAAATTCATTTTTCCACGAGTTTACCTATAGGGCTGGTAAGTAGGTCACCAACCAGTTCTACGGCTAAATGAAAACCTGCATGAGCCATAGAACTGGTTGGTGACCTACTTGCCAGCCCTATAGCACGCAGTATTACCCAGTACTCACTTACCTTTCTTTGTATCAGCCATATTACACCTCCCTTCACTACCCCCCCCCCCCCCCTCCATACCCTCGTCTTACTAGCCTACGCATCGCTCTTATAAAACCGGAAGTAATAACAATTAACTTAAAGATTAAAATCTATAAATATCCGCCCTATAAACAGCCCTAACTCTTTACAGAGATGAAATTGTATTTTAAGAACTAGAGAGTGGGTGGGCTGTAGCAAGGTGGAAGATCTATGGTAGTGGGTGTCAAAGTGGGATACGAGAAACTTCCGGGGAGGGGGACGTGAAACTTCCGGGGAGGGGGACGTGAAACTTCCGGGGAGGGGCGTGAAATTTCCGGGGAGGGGGACGTGAAATTTCCGGGGAGGGGGACGTGAAACTTTCGGGGAATGGACGTGAAACTTCCGGGGGAGATAGACGTGAAACTTCCGGGAGAGGGGCGTGAAATTTCCGGGGAGGGGGACGTGAAAATTTCCGGGGAGGGTGACGTGAAACTTCCGGGGAATGGACGTGAAACTTCCGGGGGAGATAGACGTGAAACTTCCGGGGAGGGGCGTGAAATTTCCGGGGAGGGGGACGTGAAATTTCCGGGGAGGGTGACGTGAAACTTCCGGGGAATGGACGTGAAACTTCCGGGGGAGATAGACGTGAAACTTCCGGGGAGGAGCAAGACTTTTGGAGAGGGGGCGATAAACACGTTTCCGAAAAGAGTGACATTTTAAACTTCCGAGAAGTGGGCACTTGAATCTTCCGGGGATAAAAAATATTTCGATTAGTAAATAACATGATGTTATCAAAATAGTTGCATCAAGGGGTCTCAGAACAATGAATCTCTGCTGGATCGCAAAAGGACATAGTTTGAGAAGCATTGATCTCAAGAGCAAAAGCGGTAAAAAAAATATGTTTATCTTTTTCCGTGCACGTGAGTCAGTTTATCAAAATCTAATTTCATTGGTTAGGATTTACTCTAAAATCTTTCGATTGGTTGATATTTGAAATAAAATATTCGTCTCCAAGGGATTTTTCAGTTAAGGTCAATGTATGGAGAGAACAAAGGAACGTAGGAACAACTTCAATGAACTTTTAAAATATGTATGTAGGTGAACGAATGCTACATATGTTTCAATTATTAACAATTTCTAAATCTGTAACTTGATGATAAGGATACTAAAACCTTAAAATCCGAACATAGATCAAAGTTATATATAGGAGAGTGACGTCTACATTTTATAGTAACAGATGATTTGAGCAGCTATAAATAGCAAGTAGGGGAAGGCTGCTATACTCAATTACGTGGTGGGTAGAGATGGGGGTGGGTGGGGGCACATTTTTCTATTTCTCACAACATGCTATAAATTGCAAATATGATTTTG